>NW_022437147.1:776409-808662 GCF_009761245.1 Sapajus apella | reverse complement strand
CATATTCACAAAGGGCAAAAGGGAAGGAAATAGGCTAGCATTTGGGGAAGAGGCATTGATTAGACTGCATGGGCGTTTTTTATTTATTATTACTTTTTAATGTTTTAAAACTTTATTTTTTAAAAAAACAGGATGTTACTCTGTTGCCCAGGCTGAAGTGCAGTGGCATGATTACCTCGAATTCCTGGGCTCAAGTGATCCTCCTGCCTCAGTCTTTTGAGTAACTGGGTCTACAGGTGTGCATCACCAAGCCTGGCTAATAATAATTATTATTATTATAGAATAATAAATAATGTATAGTAATAATAATTTTTATTTTGGTTTTGCTTTCCTGTCCAGGCTGGTTTCAAACTCCTGAACTAAAGTGACCTTCTGACCTCAGCTCCCAAAGGACTGAGATTACAGCTGTGAGCCACCACACTTGGCCCCATAGACACTTTTTAATGTAAGGATGACTAATATGCAAAAGAGGCTTCCAAAAACAATGATAAAACCTCCCTTCCTAGAGAGACAAGACAAGAACCTGTATATTCATTCAACAAATGCTATAATGAGCCCGTAAGTGCATAGCACTAAGCTAGATGCTAGGCAGACAGGAGAGGAACAGAAGAGAGTGTTTAATAGGAGGGATGGAATTCACATGTGAGGAGCAGCCGTCACACACTCACCCAGCACACAAGTGAGGGTCTGCATTGCGAACAGCAGCATGAGAGTCTCTGGAATGGATTATAAAATCGAGTGAGAATTCTGCTTCTAGGAATATGGCAGACTTGAAATCCTGAAACTCTGTTATAAAACTTTAAACTTTTAGAAAAACTACAAAGTTCAGTATTTTGAAATGAATGGATAAGGTTGTAGGAAGCTCCCATGGGACGGAGCAGAAGTACGAGCTCCTGCAACGACCCTGTGGCTGACCCTAAAATAACTTCCAACCCCAGGTGGCTTAGGAGATAAATGGGCCATCTTTTTATCCAGTGAAGTCTCACTTGCTGTATAATTATTATTATTATTTTTGAGACGGAGTCTTGCTCTGCTGCCCAGGCTGGAGTGCAGTGGTGTTATCACTGTAACCTCTGCCTCCCAGGTTCAAGCGATTCTCCTGCCTCGGCCTCCTGAGAGCTGGAATTACAGGCACAAGCCACCATGCTCAGCTAATTTCTTGTATTTTTAGTAGAGATGAGGTTTCTCCACGTTGGTGAGGCTGCTCTCGAACTCTCGACCTCAGGTGATCTGCCCACCTTGGCCTCCCAAAGTGCTGGAATTACAGATGTGAGCCACCATGCAGGGCCATGATTCACAAAATTAAAAAGAGAGAGAGAGAGAACAATCTCCGCTGGCTCAAGGGTCTGCTTATTTTCTCCAGTGAAATAGAAAGAATATAGCTCGACCAGGTGAGGTGGTTCATGCCTATAATCCCAGCACTTTGGGAGTCCCAGGCAGGTGGATCCCTTGAGGTCAGGAGTTCAATACCAGCCTGGCCAACATGGCGAAACCTCATCTCTACTAAAAATATAAGAAATCAGCCGAGTATGGTGGCTCATACCTGTAACCCCAGCTACTCAAGAGGCTGAGGCAGGAGAATCGCTTGAACCCAGGAGGTGGAGGTTGCGGTGAGGTGAGATCACACTACTGCTCTCCAGCCTGGGCAACAGAGCAAGACTCTGTCTTAAAGACAAAAAAAGAAAAAGAAAAAAGAAAAAAAAAAGGCTGGGCGCGGTGGCTCATGTCTGTAATCCCAGCACTTTGGGAGGCTGAGGCGGGTGGATTACAAGGTCAGGAGTTCAAGACGAGCCTAGCCAACATGGCGAAACCACTTCTTTATTAAAAATACAAAAAAAAAAAAAAAAATTAGCCAGGCATGGTGGTGGGCTCCTGTATTCCTAGCTACTCAGGAGGCTGAGGCAGGGGATTTGCTTGAATACAGGAGGTAGAGGTGGAGGTGAGCCAAGATTGCACCACTGTACTCCAGCCTGGGCAATGGAGCAAGACTGTGTGTCAAAAAAAAAAAAAAAAAAAGAAAGAAAAGAAAAGAAAGAAGGAAGATAGTTTTTGAGCATACAGAGAGATGGCTTTGGCCATGGTTCACACTGGTAATCTCAGCGTTTTGGGAGGCCAAGGCAGGTGGGATTACTTGAGCTGAGGAGCTCCAGACTAGCCTGGGCAACAGAGTAAGACTGCATCTTTGTTAAAAATACCTTTTAAAAAATTTAAGTTAGAAAACGAAAAGAAAGCTGGCTTTGGTTTGCAGCTCTACCATTCAACATTCTATGCTCTTGGGCTGCCCTTCCTTCTCCTCCTGTGCCAGGGACACCACAGTTACCCCGCTGCTTATTTCAAGATATGGAAAATGTGGGCAAATGTTCGGTGCTTTATCCTTATCACATTTCTGCCAAAGGCTTGATTTTCATCTTTGAGACACAGAATTTCTAGCTTCCTTGAACTCAGAGAGAAAATGGCCCCAAACTCAACACATCCATGACAGGTGTGACTTTAGAGAAGTTGTTTAACCTCCCTGAGCCTCAGTTTTCTTAACTTTGAAAGCAAGACTGAATCAAGGGCAGGAGAATAGGCTTCATCTCACTTGCCAGCTTCTGTTGATGGGCAATGGTTGCCTGGCACCCTGACCACGGTGTTAGGAACAAGCTGTGCAGGCTGACCCCTTCCCCCCGACTGCTTGCTCTGCAGCTGCATTCCTGAACCCCTACCTAGGTGCCACATCAGGGCTGCCAGACTGTGCTGCAATTAAGCAAAGCCTGATCACAGCCATCCGGACAGCTCAAATGTTTGTTATCCATTCTTGTAAATTCCTGTTTGACGCATATCTGTAAAAAATCCTGGTTTCTCTCATTTTTAAGAAAAGACTGCCACCACAAAAGTCACAGGATGATGTGTTGTAGGTCTGCTACTAGTTAACAACCTATCTCTGTGCCTGTTACCAGCGAATAGATGACCTCAGTCCTGAAACTCCCTTACGCCCCTCTCACCCCATAGAAACCCCTTGTTTTGTAAACTTGGGGCTGCCTCCTCTGACTTATGGACTAGCCCGGCAGGTTAATAAAACTTGCTTGCTGATTTCGGTCTCTTCTCCTTTCCCTCAGCTACGCTTACACATGGAAGATTTCTGAATCTGCTTTTTTAGAGTCTGTGGGAGAAAAGGTCCTGACCAGTTAACCTCTGATCAGCGTGCTGAGAGCAAGGGCAGTAGCCTTAGTCCTCTCCCAAAGGTCTGTGAAGGAGAGGCAAAGTGAGACGGCTGGTCAACCATCCAGACAGTCTAAATAATCAAGCCTGTGATGAACTCCCTGCTCATCTGGCATTTTCTTTAAGTGTACAAATCAGCATATGGAGTTGGCTGATTTTAGCCCTAACATGAATGTCACAAAAGAGCTAAGTGTACTTTTAGGAAGCATCCCCTTGTAAGTTCATATCTAAAATGACATCATGCCAAGGCTTCCTGACAGAGAACATTTTCTGGAGGAAAGTTTTGACCTTTAGAAAGGGGTCTTCATTTCAAGCAGGCTTTTGGCTTCCAGCTGTAGTAACCAATACCCATAATAGTCAAATGTGAAACTCTGATTTAGTGTATGAGTCATTGGAGCCCAGGAAGGGAGTGGGGAATACCCTGTCCACTAGAGGTGGTCAACCTTGCTGGGGGAGGAGGGGTGAATCAGATAACAGCTATGCTTGAGAATCTCTGAGCTGATATCCCCCCACCCCTCCTCCCCATCTCAAGTAACCCAGCCTGGGCAACATAACAAGGCCCCATCCCTATATAAAGTCAAACAATTTAGCCAGGTGTGGTGGCTCACACCTGTAATCCCAGCTACTTGGGAGGCTGAGGCAGGAGGATTGCTTGACTCCACAGGTCAAGGTTGCAGTGAGCCGTGATTGCACCACAGTACTCCAGCCTGGGTGACAGAGCCAGACCCTGTCTCAAAAATAAATAAGGCCGGGCACGGTGGCTCATATCTGTAATCCCAGCACTTTGGGAGGCCGAGATGGGTGGATCACCTGAGGTCAGGAGTTTGAGACCAGCCTGGCCAAGATAGTAAAACTCCATCTCTGCTACAAATCCAAAAAATTAGCCAGGAGTGGTGGTGCATGGCTGTAGTCCCAGCTACTTGGGAGACTGAGGCAGGAGAATTGCTTGAACCTGGGAGGTGGAGATTGCAGTGAGCCAAGATCATGCCATTGTACTTCAGCTTGGGCGACAGAGCGAGACTCTATCTCAAAAATAAATAAACAAATAAAGTCATAATTATTTTTTAATAATGCCTAAATATTCAGTCAGCTTTCCAAACCATGGATCTCTGCCAAATTGTAATGTTTAATAGTTTTAGATTTTTCTTAGAGACAAGCCAGGAAAATCTGCTTACTCAGGAATAGTTTTTAAACTACAATAAAATTATCAGTTTCAGAAAGGCAGATACAATGCATTTTTCCTTCTGGAAGGAACTAATGAAGTTAAGGTGTTTGCCTTTTATTCTAGAGGCTTGGAACACTGTGGGTAGGTAGAGAAAAATTAAAGCAGCAAGGCATCATGGAAAAGTCTACAAAGGATAATGAATCTTGTTTATGCGTGGCATGACTTTGTTCTCATCATTGATTACAACCCTTAGAGGGTCACTCTGCTGTGTCCTTAAAACGGAACGTCAAAGCAACCCCTTTCCTAGAAAATTAACAGCCTAAAGTCGTTTTTACTTTTTAGACGGAGTTTTGCTCTTGTTGCCCAGGCTGGAGTACAATGGTATGATCTTGGCTCACCGCAACCTCCACCTCTGGGTTCAAGCAATTCTCCTGCCTCAGCCTCCCAAGTAGCTGGATTACAGGCATGTGCCACCATACCTGGCTAATTTTGTATTTTCAGTAGAGATATTGTTGCTCCATGTTGATCAGGCTGGTCTCGAACTCCCAACCTTGGGTAATCTACCTGCCTCAGCCTCCCAAAGTGCTGGGATTACAGATGTGAGCCACCAGGCCTGGTCAGTCAGTTTTTTTGTAGTTGTTGCATTATTGTTCTAAAAAAACTCTAACCAAACACTTTTTTTCTCTCACCTGAGCTTAGCCAACAATTGTTTGCTGCAGGACTCTGGTTCACCTGAACTATAGAACCAGCTGAGGACAGACCTCATGTCTGGTGAATCTTAAGGGCTGGTAGATCTCAAGGGCCAATAAACATTTAGTGAGGATTTGGAGTCTAGACTCTACCCTAAAGTTTAGATGATGCTGACCAGGAATTTATTTTAAAAGTGCAGTCTTAAGTGATGTCTAAGTCTTGTTTGTTTTAAAGAGCAAAGCTCTAATGACTAAACAAAAACATATGTACCAGAAACATTTATGCTTCAAAGGAACCATAATAAAATAAAATTTCCAACCACATCTCCTAAACCCCCAAACAAGGAAATGAATGCGTGATCTGGAGAAAGTGCACCCTCTATAGCATTGATAACTAACTTTTATTTTTTATTCATTTATTTTTTCAGACAGGGTCTGGCTTGGTCACCCAGGCTGGAGAGACTCACTGCAGCCTCAATCTCCCAGCCTGAAACAATCCTCCCATTTCAGCCTCCAGAGTAGCTGGAACTACAGGCGCTCACCATTATGCCTGGCTAATTTTTGTATTTTTTGTAGAGTCGAGATTTCACCATTTTGCCCAGGCTTGTCTTGAACACCTGGGCTCAAGCAATCCTCCTGCCTTGGTCTCTCAAAGTTCTGGGATTACAGGTGTGAGCCAGCATGCCCAGCAATAACTACTTTATAGTGAGGTCAGGCATATTCCCAGTGTTTCACACGTATCACCTCATTTAGTCTTCATGACAAGTCTCTGAGGCAGCTGTGTTATCACGGCCATCTTCCAGATGAGTAAAATCAAAGCACAGAGAGGGTAAGGAACTTCCCAAGCCACAGAGCTATGAGCGCTGCAGTGGGGATTCAAACTCAGGCTGTGCATTTCAGAGTCCATGTTGCTAATTGCCTTTCTGCAACAACCAGTCCAGTGTACTTTCTCTGCACAGTCCCCTGCTGAGCACGTAAAATGCATTATCTCATGGAATCCCCTCAGCCGTCCTATGAATTAACACCGTCATTCCCATTTTACGTGTGAGATTTTGATGAACTACGTTTGTTCAATCAGCTGAATCAACCTTTGAAACCATGTTTATCCCACTCGAAACCCAGCTCTTAACAAAAGTACAACCAATACACACTGGCCTTTGTGTACTTCCCGGATTCAGGCAACCCAACACATATAGAGATGGCAATAATGACATTTTTTTCAGTCTGTGCTTAAAACAGGAACAAGAACAGAAAGAATATGAGGAACTATAGGGATATGAAACTCTTACTTTTTCATAGCTATTAGTAAGGTTCCTTGGCTAAAGATTAAATTATTAGAAATAATTATTTGCTGAATCAAGTGTGTGTTTAGCAAAGCTTGGCGTAAGGAGTCATCAGTTACTGGAAAAGTGTAGATAAATGCATATTCTACATAGTATTGCAGTGGTTCTCAGCCTTATACCAAAGGCCTCCCTGATTATTCTGAAATGAAACTGATAGAAAATAAGATTTAAACACATATCAATTTTTTTTTTTTTTTTTTGAGATGGAATCTGACTCTGTCGCCCAGGCTGGAATGCAATGGCGAGATCTCGGCTCACCGCAAACTCCGCTTCCCAGGTTCAAGCGATTCTCCTGCCTCAGCCTCCTGAGTAGCTGGGATTACAGACTTCCACCACCACGCCCGGCTAATTTTTGTATGTTTAGTAGAGACAGGGTTTCACCATGTTGACCAGGCTGGACTCAAACTCCTGACCTCAAGAGATATGGCTGCTTTGGCCTCCCAAAGTGCTAGGATTATAGGCATGAGCCACCACGCCCAGCCTGTTTTATTTTACAGACAGGATTTTGCTCCATTGCCCAGGCTGGCCTGGAACTCCTGGGCTCAAGCAAATGTCTCACTTCAACTTTCCAAGTAGCTGGTAATGAGTCAATGGTTAATTCTAGGCTTAGGGGGAAAAAGCCTAGTGCACTACATGACCTAGCTCTAAATAGCATAACAATCATGTAAACACTGAACATTAATCTAACTGAAGTTATATTTTAATTACTTTTTAATTCTTTTTCTTTTGTTTTGTTTTTCTGAGATGGGGATCTCACTCTGTTGCCCAGGCTGGAGTGCAGTGGTGTGATCACAGCTTACGGCAGCCTTCAACTCTTGGGCTCAAGCAATCCTCTGATCTCAGCCTCCCAAGTAGCTGGGACCGCAGGCACATGCCACCATGTCTGGCTAATTTACTTTTGTATTTTCTGTAGAGTTGGAGTTTTGCTATGTTGCCCAGACTTGTCTCAAACTCCTGGCCTCCCGTGATCCTCCTGCCTTGGCTTCCCAGAAATACTGGGATTTATAGGCATGAACCACTGCATCTGACCTGAAGTTTATATTGGAAGGAGATGAGAAGTGTCTACATAATTTATGTTGGAAGAAGATGAGAAGTGTCTACACATGAGGTGGGGGCTGATATTATAAAAGAGAACTAAACCTTCGTCTTTCACATACAGAAATTCATAGATAAAGCCTAAAACAGAAAAATAAAGAGGTGGGAACATAGCCATGTTATTTAGTGATAAGGTAACTGTTACCCAAATAATCAATTAAAATTTTTGAAAGTTGTTTTCCCTGGTGTGAGGAAAATTAAAAATGGGGTGGTTTAGGGAAGGTTGTTTTTTGTTAGAACCCATAAAGAACGATTGAATTTTTTTTCTTGCTTCCAGTGGGGCTAGGCGACTTAATTCTTGAACCGTGGAATATGTGAGCAACTGCTGCAAGGTCGCCGTGACTGGAGAGCAGTGGGCAACAAGGGAAAGTCCACAGCCTGAGCCTGGACAGAAAGGTGGGGTCGCCGAGGGCCTTGTCAGTTACGTCATCCAGGGACCTCACCTTAGGAGCCCTGAGAAGCTTCCTAAACCTTTTCTGTGGGAGGATGTCTCAGACTAACGCTTAAGAAGAACACTGTCTAGGGTGCTGAGAACACGTGTTGAGTGAGACGAGAGAACTGGCTGAAGAAGAAGCAGGTTTCCCGTATGGTGGTTGCTTGTCTTTTTTACAGCCCTGGGGGATGGTTATGAGTTACAGACAAGGCTCATGAAACATACCCTGAGGTGCACACATCTGAGACAAAAGACACATAACTGCATGGCTTTTGTGGAAAGCAGTTTGAGTTGTCTGAAAGTCATTTAGGTGAAGATGTCAGGTGGGCAGTTTATGGACACATGGGCATAAAGATAAAAATAATAGACACTGGGAATCCAGAATAAGAGAGGGTGTGAGGGGCTGAGGGTTGAAAACTTACCTGTTATGTACGATGTTCAGTAGTTGGGTGATAGGTACCCTAGAAGCCCAGTCTTCACTATTACATGATATACCCTTGAAATGAACATGTATGTGTGCCACCTGAATCTAAAAAATTTAAAAAAAGAATTACAGGGCATGGGCTTAGTGAGAAGATCTGGCTGAGATGTGTAAATGTAAGAGTCATAAGCATGTAGACTGATAGCCATGATTGTCACATGTAGCATGTAACATGTAGATTGATAGCCATGATCAGCATGTCGATGGAGAGCCCCAGCATAGGTGAGATGACTTAGAAAGAGAACCAAGAGTGAAAATGTCTTGGGCTGAGCCTTGTGATACTGTGCAAAGAAAAGAAGGAAGCTTGAGCAAAGTAGGAGAGAACCAGTGGAGTGTGTGAGGCAGCCAGGTGAAGAGCCGCATGGCTGGAGCGTCACCTTAATTCAGTTATTCAAATGGAAATGCCTCCAAAAGGAGTGTGGCCTGGCCATACAGAGCTGCTGCGCTAGGGACTGCTAGAGGGAGAAGACAGGGTCCCCAGGGTGCGCCACCGTCGTGTGATGCCCGTCACAAAGGCCAATGAAGCAAACAGGTGCAAAGAAAGTGTTCACAGGATCAGAAAAATAAAAGAGAAACTGAGCAAAACAAACCTATTACAACAAACAAGAAATTCACTAAACTTCTGGGAGTTTTGAGACCTACCTTCCCCACCTGAAAAACTGTTAGAACTTATGGCTTTATAAGAAATTGTTTGATGCATAAAGATGAGGTAGTGTGATTTCTTTCGTTTTTGATCATCCATTTGGGTGGATTGATGCAAATCCTCAAATGGCTTAGCTTAGCCACTGAGATGTGACGGTTCCGGGTGGTGCCTCCTCTCCGTGGTGGCCTCAGGCTGTGTGGTCAGAAGCCCGGTTCCACCACGACTGCTTATCACACTCTGAGCCTGAGGTCTTTCCAGCTGCTGAAACCACTTCCTAAGTTCAAGAAATGAGATGCTTTTCTACTCAGGCAAAATGTGAAATTATAAACACAAGCCCTCTTGAAAATGTAGCTGGGTAAACTTATGTTAAATTGGAATGCCTACTTTAAAAGTCTAAAAATAATGACATCTTTGTGAAAAGAGTCTTATCAATTGCTATTTTTCTCGACATAGTGTCTTAATAAAACATCAAGAAGCATGATGGGAAAGTATTAAACTTTTTACTTTAGGGGAAAAAAAGTCAATGAAGCTAAGTGTGCACAAGTTTTATGTCTTTGGAAGAAGCATCTGGGTATATTCTGCATATTGCTTTATTTCTATTGATGCTAAGTAAATGTGAAAAGCCTCAAAAAGTGCTTAATGCCAATGAATGCCACCTCCTAGGAGTCAAAATAGAGTATTAGAAAAATCACAGGAAGCCGGGTGCGGTGGCTCATGCTTGTAATCCCACCACTTTGGGAGGCTGAGGCAGGTGGATTGCCAGGTCAGGAGTTCGAGAACAGCCTGGCCAACACAGTGAAACCCTGTCTCTACTAAAAATACAAAAATTAGCCAGGTGTGGTGGCACATGCTGGTAGTCCCAGCTACTCAGGAGGCTGAGGCGGGAGAATTGCCCAAACCAGGGAGGCGGAGGTTGCAGTGAACCAAAACCATGCCATTAACACTCCAGCCTGGATGACGGAGTGAGACTCCATCTAAAAAAAAAAAAAGGAAAGGAAGAATGGAAAGAAGGAAGGGAGGGAGGGAAGGAGGCAAAGGAAAGGAAGGAAGGAAAGAGAGAGAAAGAAAAAGAAAGAATGAAAGATAGATCACAGAAGAGGCTGAGCATAATGGTTCAAGCCTATAATCCTGGCAATTTGGGAGGCCGAGTGGAAGGATCCTATGAGCCCAGGAGTTTCAGACCATCCTGGGCAACATAGTGAGATCCTGACTCTATGAAAAATCAAAAACTGAGGCTGGAGGATTGCTTGAGCCCAGGAGGCCGAGGTGTCAGTGAGCTGTGATCATGCCACTGCACTCCTGCTAGGTGACAGGAAACAGACCCGGTTTCGAAAAAATAAAAATAAAAATCACGGAAGAGGCCTTCACTACATAGGCTATAGCTCATACTGTCACCTGCTGCAATAAAAGGAAACACTCACCTCTTTCATTTTTCCTGTCCCCAAACAATACCTGTTAAAAAATGCTTTAGAAAAAAAATTGACAGGAATTTATTTTTCTCTTTTCATCTATTTCTTTACTTCTTCGTTTGTATTACTATATTTTGATTGGTTGAGAATTCAGGATAAGAGGCTGAGTGAATCATATCTAAAGTTCAGATCCCCAAGAAAATACATGTATTTTGGTCACAGTCTTAGTTCCAAACAATAAAAACTGACTCCAGCAAACTTATGCAAATAAGCAATTTATTGGAAACATATGGAATGACTCAGGGCATCAGGAAACAGGTAGCAACTGAAGGGGGCTGGGCAGCTGAGCACACTCCAGGGGCAGGCTGGTGAGAACGTGGCCATTGGTTTTAGAGCTGCAGGTTCTGACTGCTTTCCACCTTTGACTGGTGGTCTTTGCCTCTCAACCCCATCCTGCCACCATGAGTAATCTCTAATCATCCTGAATCTCTGCCCTCAAGATGTAAAGTTCTTGGTGAGAACATCCAACTGGCCCAGCCTTGGTCAATAGCCCATACTATGGACTCCAGAGAGAGAGAAAACAAAATACTCTTCCCTCTTTGGGATCTGTAGAGGAAGACAGGACCCTGCTGCCGTAAAGACTCAGACAATTGGGCATTCCCCAACACCAGAAAGGGAATAATGACCTCCAGCTCCATCCAAGTTGCTGCAAAAGACATTATTTTGTTCCTTTTTGTGGCTGAGGACTATTCCATGGTGTACATATACAACATTTTCTTTACCCACTCGTTGGCCGATGGGCACTTAGGTTGGTTCCATGTCTTTGCAACTGTGGACTGTGCTGCTCAAAATATGCATGTGTATGTGTCTTTTTCATATAATGCTGTCTTTTCCTTTGGGTAGCTACCCAGTAGTGGGATCGCTGGATCGAATGGTGGTTCTACTTTTAGTTCTTTAAGGAATCTCCATACTGTTTCCCATAGTGGTATACTAATTTACATTTTCATAGGGTGAATACTCTTAGTTCCATTTTACAGGTGAGGAATCTAAGATTCAAGGAGTTAAAATCCCACTGTAAGCCTGGACACAGCGGCTCATGCCTATAATCCCAGCACTTTGGGAGGCTGAGGCAGGTGGATCACCTGAGATCAGGAGTTTGAGACCAGCCTGACCAACATGGAGAAACCCTGTCTCTACTAAAAATACAAAATTAGCTGGGTGTGGTGTCTCATGCCTGTAATTCCAGTTTCTTGGGAGGCTGAGGCAGGAGAATCGCTTGAACTGGGAGGCAGAGGTTGCGGTCAGCCGAGATCGTGCCATCGCACTCCAGCCTGGGCAACAAGAGCAAAACTCCGTCTCAAAAAAGAAAACAAAAATCACACTGTAATAAGTCTTGGATCTGAATTTGTCCAGTTCCAAACTTTGTGACTCTTTGTTCTATGCCACGCTGACTTCCCATTGCCTCATTTCCTTCAAATCCATCCAGAGTTCCGTTTTTCAAGAACTCTGTACTTGGGCATCAGAGTGTCCCAGACAAGCAGGCAGCATGGCCTGCTGCTCTCTGGGCATACGATGATAAGCACCGCACCAAAGTTGCCTGGATGATGGAGTTTGTCTTACGTTCTCTGGCCAAATGGGCCTCCATGGAAGCATTTTGTTAAATTTTTAAGACAAATCCACCAGGCTGAAAGCTTCGTGGTTTCTCTATTACTTATCATTCTATCTTGCACTTCCTACATCTCACTTTCAGACATACCTGTAAGTTGAATTCATCCATCCTCGTGCTCCCATTCTAGTCTATATGTAATAAGCTTTCCTGCAGTTTCTTTTGAGCCATGCTGGGGCCGGGCACAGTGGCTCACACCTGTCATCTCAATACTTGGGGAGGCCAAAGCATGTGAATTGCTTGGGTCCAGGAGTTCAAGACCAGCCTGGGCAAGAGAGTGAGACCCCATCTCTACAAAAAGAAAGCAAAGAAAGAAATAGGGCTGAGCCAGCTATCAGAAGAACTCATGCTCTTGCTCTGTTTTTGACTCTTGGTGGCCCTGGGTCTTTGAGGCCATCAGCTTACCTTCTTCGAAGACTGTCTCTACAGCTGTGACGTAACAGCCTTCTGCTACAGCCTCTCTGAAGTTTCATTCTGCTTTGAAATTCAGTGACTCTTTTACCTTATAGCATATTTTCAATTCAATGCTCAGGGTTTTATAGCCACAGGACTAAAATACCAGTGCTAAACTATGCTAGTTAGTTCTAAATTGCTATTAGTTCTAAATAGCTCATTATAAGTGCAGCAGTTTAGAATTAGCGCTGTTTTCTCAGATTAAGACCTCTTATTTCTCCAAAGTCTTAGGTGTTAATACTGTAGTGTTTTGAGGTTGGCAGGGAAAGCAAGGGAAGGTGTGGGAAGGAAGTGGTTAGGGTAAGGCTCCTGGAGTGCATTCAAACAGCTCAACGGTGGTCAGTGAAGGTTGGGGAAATTTCTCTCTCTGTCCCTGCAAACAGAATTACATGCCAGAGTGATTCCCCCACACACTCACTCCAAAGCTTATGGTGCCCACGGGCTAGGACCCAACTGTGGTCTTGGATTGACCAAATGATTTATATCTGGTGGCCCGAGAGCTGAGATCTCACACCTTCTTTTTTCTCTTAGAAATGAAATCTTAGTTTTTCAAGCAGTAAAACTTGGAACAAAATGTGGAACAAATCCAGAAGCTCATCTTATAAACTTTCAACTTTCAAATATGTAAACAAACCACTCTTTCCAAGCAAGAATGTGACGTGCTTGCATTCTTAATATAACAGAGCTTGGAGCATCTTCCTCTACTCAGAGTCTAGGGCTTGACTATTTCAGGGACCTTTTTATGTAGTTTTGCTAATCAAGAGAAACTCTTCCCAAGGTTTGCCAATGTCTTGGTGTATTTGGGTTGCAATAACAAGATACTATAGATCTGGCCGCTTAAAAAACAACAAGCATTTATTTCTCATAATTCTAGAGACTGGGAGGTCTAAGATCAGGGTCCCAATAGATTTGGTGTCTGGTGAAGGCCCATTTCCTGGTTTATAGACAACCAGCCTTCTCGCTTAGGGTTCCACACTCAGAACTTAATCACTTCCCAAAGGCCCCATCTTCAAATACTACTACACTGGGGATTCAATTTCAAAATGTGAACCACTCATTGGGTGGGTGAGGGGGGGCATAAACATTCAGTCTTTAGCAACCCACACTCAATATTTTATACTTTGGGAGAATTTGAGAATGTAGACCAGTGAGAACAATGGAGGAAAGGGGAATCCACAGAATTCTGGATAGGAGCACAGACTCAGCCACATCCTGGACCACTGTGAGAGCCAGTCACCCTGTAGGTGCCTGGAAGTTTCTTCTAACTGATCTATAGGAAGGCTGGCAGAAGTCTGAGATAACAGCAACGTCCCCTTCACCCTGAACCAACCTTACAGATGGGTGGAGCATACAGTCACCTATGCAATTTGCTTTGAGGGGCTTGGGAGCCTTGCATTCTTCCTAGAGAATACTCTCCCCTATGATGCCTGAAATGTTGGCATCCACCTTGTACCCCCTAGTCAGGTATTGCCTTCACTCCAGTTTTCTTTCAAATTATACACAGTCTTGAGAAATATATCACACTCCCTTCCTCTCTGGCTACTTTATTGTAAGTCAACTAAGCTGTACCAAGAAGCACGACAAGAAAGTGAGGATGGAGATCAGATGTGGGTTGGGGGAGGTGGTGTCTCAACTGGGGAAAACCCTTGTTCTCTATCACAAATTAACCCAGAACCAGCCCATCCCTATGACACACACTTTACTGCCATCGAAAGAGAAAAATCTGAGTTCATGGGTGTGTTTTCTTGAGTCATAAAAGCATCTTCCCAAGAGGGACTAGATTTGGGGGTGAAAAAAACCTACATCACAGGAAAGAGAACAAATGGGAAAGCGATGTATACAGCCTTTGCCTGTCACCTCACAGGTGTTTGATAACAAATATTCCCTTCCTTCCTTTCCTAGTGCTTCCGTGCCTCTACTGTATTAATTCCTCCTCACTTAATTCCATTCCCTAAAAGTGTAGATTTCATTACTGAAAGGACCAGAAATTCCCAGACATTCATTAGAAATCCATCTTCAAAAAGGGACTTTTGTCATGACTGTTAGCAGGTTCCTGTACCTACCTGTTCAGCCTAGCCTTGGCTGGTTACAGCTTCGAGTTTAAATGGCGAGGTCAAAAAAACACTTGCATTGACTGGGTGCGATGGCTCACGCCTGTAATCCCAGCATTTTGGGAGGCTGAGGCAGGCGGATCTCTTGAGGTCAGGCATTCGAGATCAGCCTGGCCAACATGGTGAAACCCTGTCTCTACTAAAAATACAAAAATTAGCCAGGCGTGGTGGCGGGTCCCTGTAATCCCAGCTACTTGGGGGGCTGAGGCGGGAGAATCACTTGAATCATGGAGGCAGAGATTGCAGTGAGCCGAGATCATGCCACTGCACTCCAGCCTGGACAACAGAGTGAGACCCTCTCTCTCAAAAAACAAACAAACAGACAAACAAAAACCAAAAAACAAAAAAAATACTCGTATTATAGTGTAGGCATTAGAATAGTACCATGTAGGCACTTTCCTGTATGGTGTTTACGATTGTGAATATTTCCAAGCCATAAATAAGTGCTCTGTTATATAATACATTACAATAATAGCCCCTTAACTTTACATAGTGGTTGGTACTTTCAAAAGAAATAAACATTTCTTGTTTCCTTCTTGGCTTTTATTTATTTATTCATTTATTTATTTGAGATGACCTCACTCTGTCACCCAGGCTAGAGTGCAGTGGTGCAGTCACAGCTCACTGCAGCCTCAGCCTCTTGGGTTCAAGTGATCCTCCTGCCTCAGCTTCCCAGGTAGCTAGGACTACAGGTGTGAGGCACAGGGCCCAACCCACTTTTTGGCTTTAAATCACTTTGATACATGTTGAATAAACATGCTCTCTTCACTAATCTCATCAAACAAAAAAGTTCTCACCAACTCATTTGGCTCAAATCTCATGATACAGCAAACTCTAACTTTTATTCTTTCCCCATATTGTTTCTTGGGTTTTCCAGCCCTGCAGCCTGGGTCTTTAGCTTTCATGGTACATAGTCCCATTTTCAGTTCCTTTCTCTCACCACTTCCTGGGGTCTCTGTTTTTTCAATTCTTAGCTTCACTTTTTCTGTCCTTTCTACATGTTCCTGCTTCAGCGCCACTTCCTGAACTTCCAGGTTTTACTTTTGCTTTTCTCCCTTTATTTTCTCAGATATTCATGGCGATATCAATTCATTGACGATATCTCATGTGCTTGGCACGGCAATAAGTGCAGGGGAGCCAGAAACAGACAGCACAGGCTTTCCTTAAGGGGCTCACAGCTGTGGGTGACAGAAGAGGAAACTCTCTTGCTCCCTTGACCCAGACTTTGCTGGCCTGAACCCCTGTGTCATCGTCTCTGCACAGCTCTGGTCCCTGGCTCTGAAACACCCTGACCTGACTGCCTGCAGTGAGTGACTCAGGCCCTGGATTCTGCCCCGTCTGGTTCTGTCTCCATGACCTGCTCTGTGTTGCCCTCTGTGACACAAGCCTCCTCCAAGGTCATCCTTGCTGTGCCGGAGAACACATGTTCTGTGGTTCTGAGCTCACCAGCGGGTCCACCCATTCTGTCCTCAGCAGTTTTCTTGTGGTTATTGATTTTTTTCCATACCATTTGTGTGATAACTTCCTCTTTTTTCCCATCAGCTCTGGACAGCAGTTTCATTTTTTAATCTTTCTTCCTAGAGATGTCCCTTCCCTCCTCCCCTCTCCTCCCTGCTCTCTGAGGCTTCCTGTTCTCATGGGAGCAAAAGTTGCCATTCCTCTTCCGCATAGGAACCTCAAGAGCCAGCTCTCCCTTCAACTGAGACACATTAAGTTCGCTGTCCACTAGGGGACCACAGAATTTACCATTCAAAGCAGATACTTCTGAGCGTGAAGTGGGGTGCTATTAATAATTATGCCAGCATAGTAGGTATAAACCACGACTGTCCCTAATGGGATCTGATGGCCATCCCACTGTCTGCAGATGTAAGACCACTTCTAGACCACTGACATCTCATACACTTTTCTTTTGGGAGATGCCTTTATGACCTAATCCTGCAGAATTGCAGTGCTATTCCTGATCGCATATCACACCCAGACAGCCTCTTGAGTCATTTGTATTGCATGTCTCTGACTGTCCCTTAGAGCAGCTAAAGCCCTCCTCTAAATGACAAGCCCTCTAAATGACCAGTCAAGCTTGCAATCATATTCATGGTCACAGTCACTGAAGTTGCAGCTTAGACAGCAGCTCCCTGTCCCCCAGCCCCCTGCCCAGCTGTGTCCAGTGCCTCCCTTACCCAGGATACTTTGAAAGCCAAGAGCAAGCACTTGTGTGCCATAGATACCCAGGTCCTCACTAGCCCCCTTCTGCTATGGGGAGCATGCCCTTTTTCCTCTGCCCCCTAGATCGTTTTTGGCAAATGCCCACACTGTGATTTCACCAGCCTGGATATGATGATAAAAGACAGAGCCCCAACACAAGTGAAATTAGCCCAGAAGGGGAATTCATTGACTCACGGGTGCAAGAAAAAAAAAATTTTTTTTTGAGACAGAATCTCTTGTTACCCAGGCTGGAATGGGGTGGCATGATCTTCGCTCACTGCAACCTCCACTGCCCGGGTTTAAGCAATTCTCCTGCTTCAGGCTCCCGAATAGCTGGGACTACAGGCATGTACCACCATTCCTGGCTAAGTTTTGTATTTTTAGTAGAGACAGGGTTTCACCATATTGGCCTGGCTGGTTTCGAACTTCTGACCTCATGATCCACCTGTCTTGGCCTCCTCAAGTGCTGCGATTCCAGGCATGAATCACTGCACCTGGTCCGGGTTTTTTCTGTTGTTGTTGTTGTTTGTTTGTTTGTTTTGAGACAGAGCCTTGACTCATCTCCCAGACTGGAGTGCATTGGCACAATCATGGCTCATTGCAGCCTCAACCTACTGGGCTCAAGTAATCCTCCCATTTCAGCCTCACAGGTGTCTGTGACTCCATGCCCAACTAATTTTTTTATTATTTGAGAAATGGGGTTTCACTATGTTGCCCAGGCTCTTTTTATTGAGCAAGAAAATTGTTGACAATGAGAGAGACAGGAATGCCGCTGAGCCTGAGAAAAGACCAGAACCAGAGATCTGAGGCCATCCAGACTCTGTCTGCATCTTGTGCTCTGTTTCTGGGCATCAGCCTGAGTCTCACTCCTGAATGATAAGCATGGCAGGAAATGTGATTCCTGAGTTCTCAAGTTTTGCACATTAGTGTCTTGTGTGTGTGTGTGTGTGTGTGTGTGTGTGTGTGCACGCACACACACAAGCAGGTACATGCAGCCTAGGGTATATTTCCACATATCCTAGGTGCAAATTGGGGGCATGACAACCAGGAGTCTTTAGGTCACCATTGGCTGGAAGGATACAGCAGCTCCTGGCATATATTCTGTCTGGATCACGGATGGGATGCATTGTGTGGATATAGGAGAGAGGTCTCTAAACTGTCTGGTTAGGAAGCCCTCCTCAGGAAACAAGTTTATAAGTGCAGAGCTAGTGCTTTTTCAGCTCAGATTCTCCTGTCAGCTACTGCTGATGCCTGGGAAAGGAAGAGCTTCTTATTCTGCTTTCCTAATGTGCTTGGTAAATGTCTGGTGCAACTTTGTGCATTTGGCACAGAGGTAACTGACTTCAAGGCACTGGGTCTCTAGCTGGGATCTGACTCCCCATACAGACCTCAGCTAATCAGTCAGAGCCTGAGTTAGAAGTGCAGGGATTGTTTCCAGAAGAGTGGAGTTCCACAAATTCTTTAAGATTGAGTTTCCTGGGCCCCCTTGAACCACCTACCTAAGTTAGGCAAACCCATGCAGCGCCCTTCTCTTCCACCCCCTAGCCATCCCCATTCTCCTGCCTGGCACACAGCAGCTGTCAGTAAACACTCCAGCTCCCTTTTTGTTTATTATTGTTGTTATTTTAAGACAGCCCTTCCAGGTTGTCATTACATAAGTGCCCCAGCCTCGCACCAAACAAGCCAGAAATTGCCCCTGACACTCATCTCCACCCAGTTTCTTCATGCACAGCAAACAACTCATTTCCACCCCCTCACCCGTCTCTCCAGCTCTTCCCTGGGCTGGGCTGTGTCCCTTGCTTTCTGGATTAGTCATATGCGTGTCAACTTTCAGTTGAGTTTCGCCATAGGAGGAGATTTCTTCATTGCCGCTGAACCCCTAAGCCTTCTTCACCTTTGACACCATTCTTTCTGACACCTCCAATATTTTTTTCAGACAAATTCTGATTCTGTCTTCTACCAGCTGCAAGCCTCCTTCTCTGAGTTCTCTCGGGGTCTTTTTCTGGAGCCTTGTTGCTCAAGTGCCCTTGGCTCCACACACCCCCTCCTCCACGCACAACCTGTGGCCGTTCCCACTCCGATTCCTTGGAAACCCCTTCCTACTCCTCTTTCATTCTTTTTTTTTTTTTTTCCTAGATGGAGTCTCATTCTGTCGCCCAGACTCGAATGCAGTGGCTGGAGTGCAGTGGCTCTATCTTGGCTCATTGCAACCTCCGCCTCCTGGATTCAAGCGATTCTTCTGCCTCAGCCTCCAGAGTAGCTGAGACCACAGGCACCCGCCACCACAGCCAGCTCATTTTTGTATTTTTAGTAGAGACAGATTTCACCATATTGGTCAGGCTGGTCTGGAACTCCTGACCTCGGGTGATCCGCCCACGTTGGCTTCCCAAAGTGCTGGGATTACAGGTATGAGCCTTCTACCCCACTTTCTCTTTATGCATCTAAGCCAAGCGCTGCCATCCTCCTCCCGGTGGGAACTGTCTGCCCCTGGCTGTCCTTTGCTGCCCTTGGGATTCTTCCCACCCACTCCCTCTTCATTCCTTCCCCTCCTTCAGCATCCGCTGGTCCATCTTCACTCCCTCCACCCTTCTTCCTGCCTGAACTCTCTCGTGGTCTTCGCCTTTTTCACAGGTTGGTCCCTGCCGGCCCCTGGGCAGGTGTATCCAGCCCTGTGCTATTTCCCCTCTCCCTCTGAGCCTGCCTCCTCTGCTATGGCCCACAGATGGGTTGTTTATAGAAATGTCACTTTCCTCCACCCAAAGGTTACCCCAGCCTTCTATTTTTATTTTTCTACTGAAAGCGCTGTTATTGGCCCAATGCTTGAAATACCATTCTCAACCACAGTGCTGAATTCAGATTGGTTTCCCTTTTTCAGGGTGCATTGGAAAGTAACAAAAACGAGCCAGGCATGGTGGCATGTGCCTATAGCCCCAGCTCCTGAGGCCTTGGGTTGCGGGGAGGGAGGTGGAGGCAGGAGGATTCCTTGAGATGGTTCTAAGCTGCAGTGGATTGTGATCGTGCCACTGCACTCCAGCCTGGGAGACAGAGCAAGACCCTGTCTCTAAAAAAAGAAAGAAAAAGAAAATGACAAAATGATTCACTGTCATTATAAAAATAATATATGGTTACAATAGAAATTTGATAGCTAAAATATTAACATCTTGTTGTATATTTCTTTTCTATTTTTAAAAGGTATGATTTTTAAAAATTGTAATTACATCTCGCATATAGTTGTTGATTCTTCCATTATCTTTTTTTTAACTATTATTTTTTATAGAGATGGGATCTCCCTAAGTTGCCCAGGCTGGTCTTGAGCTCCTGGGCTCAAGCAATCCACCCACCTCGGCTGCCCAAAGTTCTGGAATTACAAGCATAGGCCACTATGCCCTGCCAACTCTTCTATTTTTACTCAGTGTAAAGACTCATTCATAAGGAAGGATGGAATGAGGCCCTGTGGATACAATGCTCCCTGCCTTCATTGAGCTGATCAGGTCTAGTGTCAGAAGTAGTCAGACAGTTATGATATTGTGTGGAAATTACAAAGAGCTATAGCCCCAGATCTAGTCTTGGGGTTGGGGGAGGTTGTCAGGGAAGGCTTCCCCTAGCCAAACGAGGTCTGAGTTAAGATCTGAAGAATTAGCGAGAGTTTCCTGGGCAACAAGGAGGGACAGTTCTAGGCAGAGGAAGCAGCACCTGTGCATCGTAGATGGGAAGAGGGCAAGAGAAACTTCCAAGGCTGAATCTAAAGGGTCGATGTAAGCCAGTATGTTGACTTTGTATGTATCATAATAGCAATGGAGACTTATTTGGTGGCATTACGATTTGCCAATCAGACAACACCTCTAGCTACAGAAATGGAGCATGAATCAACTCAGTTTTTCTGCTGGTCACCTAAAATCCTTAAGTGGGTCTACCCAGAATTTACTTAATCATTTCCCCGCTGTTACTAATATTTCACAGTTATATATAATGTTGTAATAATCCCAGTTATCTGTGGCTCTCCTCTATGTAAACTAAAACCACTTTGGGATGCTAAGCGAGTAGAATTTTTCTTGTTGTTTTTTGGAGGCAGGATCTCGACCTGTTGCCCAGGCTGGAGTGTAGTGGCATGATCATGGTTCACTGCAGCCTCAACCTACTGGGCTCAAGCAATCCTTCCACCTCAGCCTCCCAACTGGCTGGGACTACAAACACGTGCCACCACACCCAGCTAATTTTTATGTTTTGTAGAGACAGGGACTCACTATGTTGCCCAGGCTGATCTTAAACGCCTGGGTTCAAGCAGTCCTCCCACCTTGGCCTCCCAAAATACTGTGATTACATGCATGAGCCACTGTGCACAGCCTGAACAACCTCTTCTATGTGGAGAACCGTATCTTGCCTTTGCTCCAATTCTGGTCCCTGTTTCACGCCTCCAATCTAAGTTCCAAACTTATCTATTTCGCTAGGCTTTTTAGGGATAGGATGAAAATACCAGGTCCCAGATGGACATGACGACTTACATTTATCTGCCCACATCCACCACCAAACTTCCATGGGAGCACCTGAGAAATACCTAGACAGTACATTTCACACACCAAGAAGAGAAGCCCTGGGGAACTGTATGGCATGTGTTTCTGCCAGGAGTCGGGAGGCTTGGTGGGAGAAACCACGGCGGGAAAAGAAGAGCGCACACACTTACTGCAACATCCTGAGAACTCACACCAAGCATTTGCAAACCCTTCCTCTTTTTCTCAGCCCTTTTCTTAGTTATCCCAGCTCAGCTGTTAATTACCATCAGTGAGTGCAAAGAGGAAGGAAGCAAATACCACCCTTCTTAAGCAGCTGGGCTATTTTGGGGCAGAAGTGATGGATCCTCAATTAGAAGTTTGTACTAAATGTTCAATTAACCCTCACACCGGTGTCATAAATCACAAATTGCATTTTTCCAGTTTTGTTGTCAAAGAGCCAAAACGTCTGCCGGATGCTACTTAGCTGAGGTGCTGTCCCTCCTTTTTGTGTGTTGGTTTCTACCCATTGCAACCCCTCTTGTTATTTTGTCATTTTTCCTGACCACTTAGCTTCCTCTGAAATTAAATTTTATTCATTAAGGAAACACCTTGTCTTCATGGTTCATAATTTCTTGCTAACTAGACTGTGTACAACCAAGATGTTAAAACCCATGTCAAAGTTTATAAATCTTCCAGAAATCTTACACTAATGATCTGTCTCATCCTTGATGCCTTCTTGGTATATTTTTACATTCTGCCAAAGTTCTGTTAATAGTTCACATGTTCCATTATGCAGAAGGTGTACTGACAGATATAGACTCCTCCATTCACCCATTTATTCACTCATTTGTTCGGGCAAATATTTATCAGTTCAGGTGCGATGGCTCACACCTGTAATCACTTTGGGACGCTAAGGTGGGAGGATCACTTGAGCCTAGGAGTTCGACACCAGCCTGGACAACATAGTGAGACCCAGTTTCCATATTTAAAAAAAAGAAAGAGGCCTGGCACAGTGGCTCAAGACTATAATCCTAGCACTTTAAAAGGTTGAGGCGGGCAGATCACTTGAGGTCAGGAGTCTGAGGCCAGGTTGGCCAAAATGGTGAAATCCTGTTTTACTAAAAATACAAAAATCAGCCAGGTGTAATGGCATGCACCTGCAATCCCAACTACTCAAGAGGCTGAGGCAGGAGAATCACTTGAATCTGGGAGGCCGAGGCTGCAGTGAGCCTAGAATATGCCACTGCACTCCAGCCTGCACAACAGTGTGAGAATACATCTCAGAAAAATAAAGAAATAAAATAAAAAATAAAGAAATGGGCCAGGTGTGGTGGCTCACACCTGTAATCCCAGCACTTTCGGAGGCTGAGGCAGGTGGATCAGCTGAGGTCAAGAGTTTGACACCAGCTTAACCAACATGGAGAAACCCCATGTCTACTAAAAATACAAAATTAGCCAGGCATGGTGGTGCATGCCTATAATCCCAGATACTCAGGAGGCTGAGACAGGAGAATTGCTTGAACTTGGGAGGCGGAGGTTGTGGAGAGCCAATATTGCACCATTGCACTCCAGCCTGGGCAATAAGAGTGAAATTCTGTCTCAAAAAATTAAAATAAAATGAAATAAAGAAATATTTATTAAAGCACCCACTATGTGTGAACTTTGTGATATACTCTCTAATCTACCAAGATCTGGATAAACTGAAGTAGGAGCAAAGTCCAAGCCCTAAGCTCAAATCATGATCAAGAAGTAAGAAGTTATTCAATTTTCTGAATACCTTAACAAAAAAAGCCCTCTTTGCACAACTTACAATGAAGATTCTATCACGGGGCATATCTAACATAACAGATCCTTCTTTAATACCCCCTTCCTCTACATGACAAAATTACTTTTAGTCCTAGTCATAAAGCAAAATAAAAAACAGTTATGGCCAGAAAAGAGGCACAGACTTTGAAATTTTTCTTTTATTGAACTTCAACTAGATAAGCATCCCAGTAAAAAATGCAAAATTAAAATAAATTTATAGTACAAATAAGAAAATGATAAATGATTAATATTTTAAATTACATTAATGTTTAATTATTATTTTTTTTTTGAGATGGAGTCTTGCTCTGTCACCCAGGCTAGAGTGCAATTTCATCTCATTGCAACCTCTGCCTCCTGGGTTCAAGTGATTCTCCTGCCTCAGCCTCCTGAGTAGCTGGGACCTACAGGCATGTGCCACCATGCCCAGCTGATTTTTGTATGTTTAGCAGAGACGGGGTTTCACTATGTTGGCTAGGCTGGTCTCGAACTACTGACCTCAGGTGATCCACCCGCATCAGCCTCCCAAAGTGCTGGGATTACAGGTGTGAGCCACCGCACCTGGTTCATTAATGTATTTTTTAAAGAAGAAAAACTACATGAAGATAAACACACTATACATACACACACACACGCACGCGCGCGCACACACACACACATATGTTATAGTAAAAAATAATAAATTAGTTTCTGGGGCTCATGTCTATAATCCCAGCTCCTTTGGGGGCCAAGAAGGGAGGATGGTTTGAGTCCAGGAGTTTGAGACCAGCCTAGGCAACATAGTAAGAGCCTGTCTCTATACAAAATTTTAAAAAATGATTAATATTCTTGCCTACAAAAGAAGGGAAAAAAAAGAAAATATATAGTATTTTTAATTACATTAATGTATTTTAAAGACAAAAAACTATGTATATATTTATTAGCTGTAGTAAAGAATAATAAATTAACAAAGAACAATAAATTATCTTGTCCTGCAAAACTGTCAAAGACTTGGTAAAAATTGGTCTTTGTATATTCATGTCCAACAACTACTACAATCAGATTTGCTCATCTTTCCTCACTCATAGTTGATTGTAAGAAGAGTTCTTATTAATTTTAACTTTAAAAGGTTTTTTCACAAGAGACAATAGACATGCAGATAGCTAATAAAGATACATAGTTTAGCAGAGATTCACATTAAGTCCCATTTTACAAAAAAATCCAGAAACGATAATGCTATTCATATTTTTGTGTCTTCGAAATGGATCCCAATCCCAGCACTTTTCAAAAGTCTTCACATTCAAAATCTTCCATTATCTTCCATATATCTTTGCTAGAAAGCACATCATGGATTTCTAGCATATTTAATAAAAACTTCCAAAATTATTTTACAAAAATCAAATAAAACAAAGGCAGGGCTGGGAGTGATGGCTTACGCCTGTAACCCCAACTACTTGGGAGGCCAAGGCAGGTGGATGACTTGAGGTCAGGAGTTCGAGACCAGCCTGACCAACATGGTAAAACTCTGTCTCTATTAAAAATACAAAAAATTGGCCTAGTGTGGTGGTGTATGCTGTAATCCCAGCTACTCAGGAGACGGAGGCAGGAGAATCGCTTGAACCCAGGATGCAGAGGTTGCAGTGAGCCAGGATTAAGCCAGTGTACTCCAGCCTGGGTAACAAGAGCAAAACTTCGCCTCAAAAAAGAAAAAAAAAAAAAAAAGACAGAATGAGAGTAAACGTTGTTATTATTTGACCTATTCCTTTATGACAAGTGTCCAGTTCTTGAGGGGATAAAAAAAAGGTGGGCATTCAAACAATGTCCTTTGAGTTCCTTCTGGCAATGTAAGCCCATGTCTATTGTCATTTCTCCATAGTGTTCTTCTTCAAAATTTAATTTTCTTTTCTTTTTTCACATTTTATTTTTTGTTTGTTTGTTTTGGGATTGTATTTGTTGTTGTTGAGACAGGGTCTTGCTTTGTCACCCAGGCTGGAGTATGATGGTGCAATCATGATTCACTGCAGCCTCTGCCTCCTGGGCTCAAGGGATCCTCCCTCCTCAGCCTCCCAAGTAGCTGGGACTACAGGCATGTACCACCATACCTAATGTTTTTATTTTTTATAGAGACGAGGTTTCACTATGTTGCCCAGGTTGGTCTCAAACCCCTGACTTCAATCAATCCTCCTGCTCTGGCCTCCTAAACTGTTGGGATTACGGGTGTGAGCCACCGTGCTCAACTTAATTTAATTTTCTGTGTTAATGTCAATTGTTTATATTTTGTCCTTGCAGAGTTAAAAGTCTTCTTTGTAATTGCTGTGCCTCAGTCCATAAGTAACAATGTTAAAGCTCAGTGCTTGCTACACATTGTTTAAGGTTAATTCCAGCTGCTTGCAAATATTTTATGTCTGATTTTTCTGGTCTAAAATGTCATTGCAGATAAAATGTAATTTAGAAAATAGAAATACTGTATATCAGAGAGCAAAATCTGAGCTAATGCCCTCAACTTCAAAGTGTGTGACCACTCTTTTTTTTTTTTTTTTGAGTCGGAGTTTCGCTCTTGTTACCCAGGCTGGAGTGCAATGGCGCAATCTCGGCTCACCGCAACCTCTGCCTCCTGGGTTCAGGCAATTCTCCTGCCTCAGCCTCCTGAGTAGCTGGGATTACAGGCACGCGCCACCATGCCCAGCTAATTTTTTGTATTTTTAGTAGAGACGGGGTTTCACCATTTTGACCAGGATGGTCTCGATCTCTTGACCTCGTGATCCACCCGCCTTGGCCTCCCAAAGTGCTGGGATTACAGGGACCACTCTTTCAGAATCAATCTTTATGATATGCACAGCTCCATACTGGGAGCTCCACCTTGTCTGGGAAATGCTTTGTGTTACCTACACTCTGCAGTATCTTTCACTGATGAGGTGAGACTACAAAGACTGAATGAAATTTTCCATAGTTCCAAAAATACCACACACGAAGAAGCATGTTGAAAAGTGTAAACTTTGCAAAGCTTCCGAGAATAACTTGCAGAAAGCACAAGGAGAGCCTTTGATCAGTTCCTTTGATCTTTGGTAAAGACCACCATGAACGCCAGGCATCATGAACGCCGGGCACCATGAACGCTGGGCACCATGAACCCCAGGCACAGCAGTGAGTGCTGCTGTTTCTTTGAACACAGCAGAGGTTTATGCTTGATCCATCCATCTCCAATTGTCTCAATAAATGTTTGACTCATTCAGCACCCATCTTCTTAGAAATAGGGAAGATGCCAGGCCCGGCACAGTGGCTCATGCCTGTAATCCCAGCAATTTGGGAGGTGGGTCACCTGAGGTCAGGAGTTCAAGACCAGCCTGGTCAACATGGTGAAACCCACCTCTACTAAAAATGCAAAAATTAGCTGGGCGTGGTTGCCCATGCTTGTAATCCCAGCTACTCAGGAGGCTGTGGCAGGAGAATTGCTTGAACCTGAGAGGCAGAGACTGCAGTGAACTGAGATCATACCACTGCACTCCAGGCTGGGTGACAGACACTCCATCTAAAAAAAAAAAAAAAAGAATGAAGATGCCCAAAAATGATTATTTTAATTTGGTTATATTTTATGTAAACACATTTGATCACTTCAAAAGACTACGTATTTTGCTTTTTTAACATTTACCACGATTTTAGTGCAATTTCCCAAAAAATGAATGAATGAATTCTAAATTATTTTGAAAACATATACAGAATAAAACCACCTTCTAAAGCAGTAGTCACCAAACTTTTTGACACCGGGGCGGTTTTGTGAAGACAGTCTTTCCATGAAGAGGAGTAGGTGGTGGGGATGATTCAAACGCATTACATTTATCCTGCACTTTATTTCTATTATTATGACATTGTAATATATAATGAAATAATTCTACAACTCACCATAATGTAGAATTAGTGGGAGCCCTGAGCTTGTTTTCCTGCAACTAGACAGTCCCATCTGGGGGTGATGGAAGACAGTGACAGATCATCAGGCATTAGATTGTCATAAGGAGCATGCAACCCAGATCCCTCACATGCGCAGTTCACAGCAGGGTTCGGGGTCCTTTGAGAATCCAGTGTGGTGGCTGATCTGACAGGAGGGGAAGGAGCTCAGGTGGTAAAGCGAGCAATGGGGAGTGCCTGTAAATTCAGATGAACCTCGCTGGCTTGCCCACTGCTTACATCCAACTTTGAAACCCGGTTCCTAGCAGGGCATGGACCAGTTCTGGTCTCTGTTCTAAAGAAAGATGTTTAATTTTTACAAAATGACCCTTCCAAACTGGATTGGGATTTAAGTCTATTTCTACCAGCATCAAAATATTTCTTTTGTTTGCTGATGGTATATCTGCTTTATAATCGCAGATAAAAAAGTTTTGTTTGGCTAGAAACATAATCAAGTACAAATGATGATATAAACTTTCTCACTTTTTTTTGTTTTTAATATATTTTGACTTAGTGGGTTTTATCAATAGTGTTTAGGAATTTACATTCCATTGCCAAAGTTTCCCATTTTTCTCAGAAGGGGAGATATGATTCTGCAATTTCATGGTTCAGGAGCTTTAAGATTTAATTTCTATCAAGTTTGACGCCAGTTATCAAGTTGCATGTTCTGTTTTTTTAAATTATTATTTATTATGAGGCCATTCTTACATTGCTAGCGTGTTTTGTTTTTAAAATCTTACCAGCAAGCAGTCTCCAACAAAAACAGTGCAAAAAATTAACCTTTTAAAATGAGCCATCTGCTGGGAACATTGGCTCATGTCTGGAATTTCAGCACTTTGGGAGGCCGAAGAGGGCAGATCACTTGAGGCCAGGAGGTGGAGAGCGACTTGGCCAACTTGGTGAAACCCCTTCTCTACTAAAAATACAAAAATTAGCCAAGGGTGATCGTGCATGCCTGTAGTCCCAGTTGCTCGGGAGGCTGAGGCAGGAGAATCACCTGAGCCAGGAAACAAAGGTTGCAGTGAGACAAGATCTCACCACTGCAGGAGCAACAGAGTGATACTCTGTCTCAAAAAAATAATACTAATAAAATAAAATAAGCCATCTATGTTCTCTGCAGATGTTTTTTGGGGGTATTTAGTAGACACTTTAGAAGCCATAAAACTATAAAATAAAACACTATTGTGGCTTTTGTTTTTATTTTTTCGAGGCAGAGTCTCACTCTGTTGCCCAGGCTGGAGTGCAATGACGTGATCTTGGCTCACTGCAACCTCCGTCTCCTGGGTTCAAGCGATTCTCCTGCCTTAGCCTCCCAAGTAGATGGAATTACAGGCATGTGTCACCACATCTGGTGAATTTCTGCAATTTTAGTAGAGACGGGGTTTTACCATATTGGCCAAGCTGGTCTTGAGCTCCTAACCTCAAGTGATCCAAAATGCTAGGATCACAGGTGTGAGCCACCGCGCCCAGCCTATTTCGTTCTTTTCTCTCCTATGAACGGTAGAGAAAGAGCTATCTTTATTTACTTATTTATTTATTTATGAGACGGAGTCTCACTGTTTTGCCCAGGCTGGAGTGTGGTGGCATAATCTCAGCTCACTGCAACCTCTGCCTCCTGGGTTCAAGCAATTCTCCTACCTCAGCCTCCCGAGTAGCTGGGATTACACGTTTGTGCCACCACACCCAGCTAATTTTTGTATTTTTGGTGGGGACAGGGTTTCACCATGTTGGCCAAATTGATCTCGACCTCCTGGCCTCACGTGATCCACCAGCCTCAGCCTCCCAAAGTACTGGAATTACAGGTGTGAGCCACTGTGCTGGCTGAAAAAGCTTATCTTTATTGTGAGAGACTCATTTTCCCTCTTCACCAGGTTGTTGCTCAAGTCATATACTTCTGATACTGACACAGACACACACAAACACACACACACACACACACACAGAGAGAGAGAGAGAGAGAAAAAGCCAGTTATTTTCTTGACTGATTTATCAGTTTTAAATCAGCAATTAGTAATTAAAATTAGAAAAATACATCTTTTTTTTTTAATGGAGTCTAGCTCTGTCACCCAGGCTGGAGTGCAGTGGCACAATCTTGGCTCACTGCAGCCTCTGCCTCCCAGGTTCAAGAGATTCTTCTGCCTCAACCTCCCAAGTAGTTGTGACCACAGGAGTGCCTTCACGCCCAACTAATTTTTGTATTTTTAGTAGAGACGGGGTGTCACTATATTGGCCAAGCTGGTCTCGAACTCCTGACTGCATGATCCGCCCACCTTGGCCTCCCAAAGTGCTGGGATTATAGGCATGAGCCACTGTGCCTGATCCACAGAAAAATAAATCTTAACTTTAAAGGTATAAGTCAGATTTAAAATACTTCATGCATGAAAGTTTGCATTTGCCAGACAAAAAAAGAAAAAAATTCACCTCACAGCTTGCTCTTTGTTTTACAGTTTTACATTTTAAAAATGAATAAAAATTCCATGTCGAATGACAGATTGAAGTGACGCAGTTCTGTGTCATTTCTAAAACTATGGGGCTAATCTGTTCCACATATAGGGATGTGTAAGCCCACAGGGGCGTGCAGATACCCACATCCCTGAGTAAACAACAATTATATGCCATTGAGGACTTACTCTTGAAACGAACACATGTGGCTGAGTTGGGATAATTTTATAACTAGCTCTTCAAATTAGTTATCATACAATGTTTATTAAACAGTAAGTGACCAGGAGCAGTGGTTCATGCCTGAGAGACCCAGTGCTTTGAGAGGCGGAGGTGGGAGGATTGCTTGAACCTGGTTCCAGGCTGCGATGAGCTATAATTGCATCACTGAATTCTAGCCTGTGTGACAGAGCAGGACTCTGTCTCTAATAAATAAAGTAGTTAATTAAGGATAAGTAACTGAAATGTACTAACTTGAACCCTAAATACATTATTAAAAGCCAACAGTGGCCAGGCCTGGAACCTCACGCCTGTAATCCCAGCACTTTCAGAGGCTGAGGCAGGCAGATCACTAGAGGTCATGAGTTCAAGACCAGCTTTGTCAACGTAGTGAAACCCTGTCTCTACTAAAAATACAAACATTAGCTGGATGTGGTTGTGAGTGTCTGTAATCCCAGCTACTTGAGAGGCTGAGGCAGGAGAATCGCTTGAACCCAGGAGGCGGAGTTTGCAGTGAGCCAAGTGGCGACAGAGCGAGACTCTGTCTCAAAAAACAAATAAAATAATGTATTATTTTGCCAACGCTGATAGAATTTAATTTTGCTTTCATCTGAAAACCTTAATAGCAACGCTTTTCCTGTCACACCAAAAGGAAATTGACCTGCTTTATTTCCAGGCTCTTCAAAGCACAACCCCACCCACTTACCAGTAATTCTAATTCTTCAACTTCCAGTGGTTGGAACAAGCCCCCGCCCCCTGCCAGTGTTCCCTGAACTTGCCTTGCTTGTTCCTGCCCCTGGGCATTTGCTCACCTTCCTTCTCTTGCCTGGGACACTCTTCCCTTGCCCAGCCACCCTACTCACCCTAATCACCCTGCAGACAGCGATGGCAGCTCTCATTTAATTAAAAATGGCGGGAGCGAGAAAGCACTAGACTAGATGCTCCATGTGCTCCCGAGATCCACCCTCATCACCTCTCCACCCAGCTCTGAGTCCCAGGAGGCTGACCTGGAGAAACTACCCCAATAGTCTCTTAGTCTCTGGCTTCTGATTGGAACTCTCAGCCTCAAACTTTGTGGGGTTTTATTCTATTTATTTATTTATATATACATATATTTTTTGAGACAGGGTCTTTCTCTGTTGTCCGGGCTGAAGTGCAGTGCTATGATCATGGCTCACTGCAGCCTCTACCTCTTGAACTTAAGAGATTCTCCTGCTTCAGCCCCCTGAGTAGCTGGGACCACAGGCACAAGCCACCATGCCCAGCTAATCTTTTTTTTTTTTTTCTAGAGATGGGGTCTCACTTATTGCCCAGGTTGGTCTCAAACTCCTGGGCTCAAGCCATCCTCCCATTTTGGTCTCCCAAAAATGCTGGGATATCAGGCAAGAGCCACCGCACCAACCTTACCTCTTACTTTGTGAGATTACCCTGGGATTGGTGGTGTCCCTTGACCAAAGGTCATTGTTCCCTTCGACGTGACCTCTTCTACATGAATGTCCTTCTGAGTCTAGTAATTATGCTTTTCTCTAAATCCCTCCAGCCTGAGCTTGGTAACAGCTCTGCTACTACCAGCCCAGAGCTACCAAATCATTCCTCATGCTCCCTTACACTGCTATCTCTAGAAAGAGCGCCTTTATGAATAGGCTTTTCTAACATTACCTGAATTTGAATGTCTTATGTCTTTTCTCTTGGAACTCTGTGTCAGAGAGAGTTTACATACCGCTCCAGGTTCCCCTGGCCCCACCTGTCTTCCATGCCCTTTGTTGCTCACTCATGGAGACCCCCATCATCAGCCATCACTACTGTCAGCGCCTACATTATCGGCTGGACTGACAACCCCAAGCCTCCACCCAGGAGGATGCTCAGCTCCCACACAGCCCCACTGCTCCCACTCCAATGGGAGTTGCAGCAGTTCTGATGCCCAGGCATGACCAGACCTGGAAGGCTCTGGCCTTTCCTGTCACTGATGGATCTGGAGGAAGAGCTGAACTGTAGCATGTGGAAACTGGCTTTCCCAGCAGCTGCAAAAAAGTGTTTGGAGACACAATCCAGAAAGGCAGGAAGACAGAATACTCATGGGGGAACCATGACCAGTGGGAGACAGGAGAGAGGAAAGAGAGAGAAAATAGATTCCTCTCCCTTTTCCCCTTCAGCGGGCTGTACTGGGACACTGTGTTCACTATGGCTCCGCTGAAGACATCCCATGTGACTAAGCAACCAGCTGTGTGATTTTCTGAAGCCACGGACAGTTCTGGAATACGTAAAGCTCCTTTTATTTGCTTCTCCTCCTCTCCTGCTGCGATTCCGTCTTCCCACTTCCCTCTTCCTTACTCTCACTGACCTGGAGTTGGACCTCCTATAAAATGTTAGCACTTAAGCTTTGCCTGATGCCCAGTGTTTCCCTTCCTCCTAGTTCATTTCTTTCTTCTTTCTTTCTTTCTTTCTTTCTTTCTTTCTTTCTTTCTTTCTTTCTTTCTTTCTTTCTTTCTT
>NW_022437147.1:710433-776309 GCF_009761245.1 Sapajus apella | reverse complement strand
CCCTCTTTCTTTCTCTTTCTTTCTTTCATCTTTCTCTCTTTCTTCTTTTTCCTTCTTTCATTTTCTTCTTTCTTTCTTTTTCTTTTCTTTCTTCTTTCTTTCTTTCTTTCTTTCTTTCTTTTTTGTCTTTCTCTCTTTCTTTCTTTCTTTCTTTCCTCTCTCTTTCTGTCTTTCTGTCTTTGTCTTTCTTTCCTTTTCTTCTGAGACAGAGTCTATCTGGCTCTGTCACCCAGGCTGGAGTGCAGGATCATAATCTTGGCTCACTGCAACCTCACCCTCCCAGGCTCAATTGATCCTCCCACCTTCACCTCCCAAGTAGCTGGAACTACAGGTGCACACCACCATGCCTGGCTGATTTTTGTATTTTTTTGATAGAGACAGGGTTACATCATGTTGGCCAGGCTGGTCTCAAACCCCTGTCCTTAAGTTACCCGTCCACCTTGGCCTCCCAAAATGCTTGGATTACAGGCATAAGCCACTGCGCCCGGCTGAGTCATTACAGTCTTATTGCTCCATTTCTATTCTGTAGGTAATAATAGAGCAGTCTATGCCTCACAGTCACATTCTTAATTACACTGAATGTCCTGGTTGCTATCTTCAGGTTCCTGATCTTATTGTCCGACAAGTCTGTTAGCTCTCTCTGAGCAAGGATTACATTCTATACCATTCTATTTTATTATTTATTTATCTTTCAGAGACCAGGTGTCCCTCTGTCACCCAGGTTGGAGTGCAGTGGTGTGATCATAGCTCACTGGAGCCTTGAACTCCTGGACTCAAGTGATCCTTCTTCCTTAGCCTCCCAAGTAGCTGGGACTACAGGCCAGTGCCACTATGCCCAGCTAATTTTTAATTTATATTTTATAGAGATAGGGTCTTTCTCTGTCGCTCAAGCTGGTCTTGACCTCCTGGGCTCAAGCAACCCTTCCGCCTCAGCCTCCCAAGTTGCTGGGATTACAGGCATGAGCCACTGCACCCGCTACAGTTCTGTTTTAAAGAAGAGGGTATGTTCTAGTAACAAACATTCTGATAATTCAAGTAACTTCGTTTTTAGAAATAGGAATAACACAAGGGTCACAGAATTTGGATTCTCATCTTAACAAAGCTTTGGTAAGAAGTTTATTTCTCCCCTTCCCTCCAGTGACATCATGAAACAATGAAATTTAGTGGAAGGGCATAATTTTTGGAGTCAGGAGAACTTGGTTTCAAATGTCAGTGCTTCCTGGTTTTAGCAGCTCTCCTCACAGCAGTTACACAATCTCTCAGAGTCTCAGTTCCCTAGTTTGCTAATATCTGTAAAAAATGACTACCACAATATCAGTTACAGACAAGACACTCAATAAATATTAGCGTCCATTTCCTACGTGGTTGTTCCCTTGATTGACAACAGGAAAACCGTGACAATGGCTCAAGCCCTGCTTTGACCATTTCTGATTGAACAAACTTAGCAAATCCTGAGCACAGCCCTCCCCTAACCAGGCCTGGGCTCTGGCCTCTAGGAGACAGGTCTGACCCACTCTAGCTTCGTGTTTCTGAGCCTCAGTCACCAAAGCAAAGGACAGAGGAGACCAGCACTCCTCAACACACCTGCCAATTCCAGGGTGAGCGTTAGTTTGGAAGAACTTTGCTCCTAGAATACGTGGCATCACATTGCTGAATTCGCAATGTACTGACATTCTAGTCTAGTCATCCCAACCAGGGCTAATAATACCAACAATTGCGATATAGTTTACATTAAAAGAAATTTGGTGGCTCACGCCTGGAATCCCAACACTTTGCGAGGGTGAGGCAGGAGGATCACTTGTGCCCAGGAGTTCAAGGCCAGCCTGGGCAGCATAGCAAGACCTCATCTTTACAAAAAAATTTTTTTAATTAGCAAGGTGTGGTGGTGCACGTCTGCAGTCCTAGCTACTTGAGAGACTGAGGTGGGAGGATCCCTTGAACACAGGAGATCGAGGCTGCAGTGAGCTAGTATCACGCTACTGCACTCTAGCCTGGACAATAGAGAGAGACCTTGCCTCAGAAAAATAAATATAAATAAGTTTTTTAAAAAAGGAGTTTGAGTGCCATAGAGTTAGTTCACTGTGTCTACTCACAACTGCATCCCAGAATTCTTTTTTCGAGGGGTGGGGGACAGGGTCTCACTCTATTGCCCAGACTGGAGTGCAGTGGCATAATCTCTGCTCACTGCAGCCTCTCCCTTCTGAGTTCAGGTGATTCTCGTGCCTCAGCCTCCTGACTCTCCTGACCTCTGGAGTAGCCGAGGTAAGGAATTTGAGGCTAGCCTGGCCAACATGGTGAAACCCCATCTCTATTAAAAATACAAAATTAGTGGCCGGGTACGGTCTCAGCACTTTGGGAGACCGAGACAGGTGGATCACCTGAGGTCAGGAGTTCAAGTCCAGCCTGGCCAATATGGTGAAATCCTGTCTCTACTAAGAAATACAAAAATTAGCCAGGCACGGTGGCAGGTGCCTGTAATCCCAGCTACTCGGGAGGCTGAGGCAGAAGGATCACTTGAACCTGGGAGGTGGAGGTTGCAATGAGCCGAGATCGAGCCACTGCATTCCAGCCTGGGTGACAGAGTGAGACTCCATCTTAAAAAAAAATAGCTGGGCATGGTGGTTCATGCCTGTAATCCCAGCTACTCCAGAGGCTGAGGCAGGAGAATCACTTGAACCCAGGAGGCAGAGGTTGCAGTGAGCTGAGATGGTGCCATTGCACTCCAGCCTGGGCAAAAAGAGTGAAACTCATCTCAAAAAAACAAACAAACAAAAAACAAAAAAGAAAATGTACAGAGCTATGTATAAAGTATGCTCCCATGTGCACATTTGCTGTCGTCTATGAAGAAGCGTGTTACATAATCACTATATCATGACATGTGTCTGTGTGCTCGTAGACTACCTTGACTCGCTGCAGTCCTTTCTGGAGAACAGAGCTGGGGAATGGAGAGTGGGGGGAGTACATAGAGGAAGGGGGACAAGCTGAAGAGGTGAATGAGGAAGCCACGTGCCAAATATTTCTGTTCCCCCTTGCTTGCTGGCCAGACCAAAAAAGGAGCTTTCAGTTTCAGTGAGAAAATCTGAATTAATTACTTTGTTCTTTCTCTTTCTTCCCTAAGTAACTTAATTAAGGTAGAAACAATTGGTGCTTTCTTGCTCGCTGGCCCTGGCAAGGGCTCACAAATAAGTCCACACAGGGAAGTTGTGAGAGATTCTGAGTCTCCGAGGCCTGGAATCAGCTCCCAGCCCTCTGTCCTATTGGGAGCAAAACCTGAGCAAGATGAAAATTTCCGATCTGAAGAAAGACCTAGGCAGCAAGAAGGGAGTTGTGTGTGTATGTGAGGTTGACACCATTTTCTTTTCACACAAGCCCAGACATTGACAAAAGACTGTCCTAGTGCCAGCCGTTGTCATGCTGTAGCCTCTCTCCATTATTTTTTTTTTTGAAATGGGGTCTTGCTGTGTTGTCCAGACTGAAATGCGGTGACATGAGTGTGTCTCACTGAAGCCTTGGACTTCCGTGCTAAAGGGATCTTTCTGTCTTAGTCCCCCAAGTAGCTGGGACTACAGGCATATGCCACCAAGCCTAGCTAATTTTTTATTTTATTTTTTGTAGAGACAGGGTCTTTTTCTGTTGCCCTGGCTGGTCTTGAACTCCTGGCCTCAAGCGATCCTCCTGCCTGAGCACCAAAGTGCTGGGGTTATAGGCATGAGCCACCACTCTCAGCCCTCTTTCCAGGAGCATCAGTCCTGTGGGCTCACTGTCACTGGTGCATCTGTAAAAAGCAAGAATGAACCAAAAGTTGACTCCACTACAAGCTCTAAGCCTTCCTTCCGTAGCGCCTATTACCCTTCTTTTTGCTGAAAATATTCTTTCCTTCTCATCTCTGTTGATTCCTTGGAAGAATGCTAATTAGGCTGAAAAGAGTCAAGCCTTTTTTCAAATTTATAAATGGACCGGTATGAAGATGAAATGCTCGCAGAAATTCTACATACATACAGGAAAGATAAAGTGGAATTTCATTAAGCTTCATAGAGAGAACATTTAGTTAGCATTAATGAATTGAAACGATAATAATAGCCAACACGTGTAGGGATTCCATATCTCTTCTAATCTTTAATGTTATTCGTATAATGATACAGTTGCTAGGCCAGCTTAGGGCACCTTGGTGTACAGCTGTAATGAGAGACTGCTATGCTCTTAGCTGATTATGCATTGATTTGTATTTCCAGTTGACTCCTTGTACAGTCACCAGGATTAACAAGATGTCATTAAATCAGCCATTCTGCTCCAGGCAGCCAGATAGCCAGCTTATCACCTTTGGTTCTGTAATGTGTGGTGAAGCAGATGTCTCGAAATTGGTTAAGTACTCAGAATTTATCTCAGACCTGAAAATCAATGCAGCACATGCTGTGTTCTTCTGTGTGCTGGCTATGAGTGGTCATCTGTCACTGTGATTCTGAAGTGTGACAGAACAGATTTCCCACATCAAGGTTAAACATAGGCAGTGTGGGAGGAGATCTGTAGTCCAAGTCCCAGTTGTTGAAAATGCAGCTGCTGCTCCCGGAGCCAAGGACCATTACCCAAGAGAAGAGGAGCATGATTCTCTCTCTGCCCCACGCTTGAATCTGCACACCCTGCCTGGAGATAGCTGAGCACAAACCCTGATGAGGGTGTTCACAGAGGAGTACAAAATGCTTGATGATATGATCTTATGCCTGGAAAACCCTAAAGAGCTCACCAAAACAATTCCTCCATTTGATCAATGAATTCAGGAAAGTGTCAGGATATAAAATAAATGTATAAAAATCAGCACCATTTCTTCACAAGAAGAACAATAAAGCTGAGAACCAAATCAAGAAAATAATCTCATTTGCAATAGCTACCAAAACAAACAAGCAAACAAACAAACAAACCCAGGCATGGTTTAACCAAGGAGGTGAAAGATATCTATAAGGAAAACTACAAAACACTGCTGAAAGACATCAGAGATGACACAAACAAGTGAAAAAATATCCCATGCTCACACATCAAAAGAATTAATATTGTTAAAATGACCATACTGCCCAAAGCAATCTATAATGTAATTATAGATGTAATTCAAAATACCATTTTTTTTCATATTTAAAAAAACCCTTAATATTTATAGGAAACCACCAAATAGCCAAAGCAATCCTAAGGAAAAAGAGCAAAGCTGAAGGCATCACATTACCTGACCTCAAATAATATTACAAGGCTATGGTAACCAAAACAGCATGGTACTGCTCTAAAAACTTGCATTGCCAGGCATGGTAGCACATGCCTGTAGTCTCAGCTACTCAGAAGGGTGATGTGGAGGATCTCTTGAGCCCAGGAGTTCTGGGCTGTAGTGCACTATGCCGATTGGGTCTGCACTAAGTTTGGCATCAATATGGTGACCTTCCGGGAGCGGGGTACCACCAGGTTGCCTAAGGAGGGGTGAACTGGCCCAGGTTGGAAATGGAGCAGGTCAAAACTCCTGTGCTGATCAGTAGTGGGATTGTGCCAGTGAATAGCCACTGCACTCCAGCCTGGGCAACACAGTGTGACCCCATCTCTAAAAAAGAAATAAAATAAAATAAAAAATAATAAAAACAAACAAAAACCAGTTGCATAGAATAATGGTACAGAATTGAGAACCTGGAAATAAAGCTATATGTCTATAACCAACTGATCTTAGACAAAGTTGACAAAAACTTAAAAAAAAATGCTTGGTAAATGACTACTTTGCATCTCTCCTCTTTCTAGCTCAAAGCAGAGTTTTTTTTATCAATGATTGATTGATTGAGAGAGTTTTGCTCTTGTTGCCCATGCTGGAGTGACTGCAGTGGTGTGATCTCGGCTTACTGCAACCTCTGCCTCCCAGGTTCAAGTGATTCTCATGCCTCAACCTCCCAAGTAGCTGGAATTATAAGCACGTGCCATCACGCCTGGATAACTTTTTGTAGTTTTGGTAGAGATGGGATTTCACCATGTTGGCCAGGCTGGTCTCAAACTCCTGACCTCACGTGATTCGTCCTCCTTGGCCTCCCAATGAGCTGGAATTACAGGTGTGAGCCACTGCACCTGGCCCAAAGTAAGCTTTTGAAACCTGATGCTGATGACTAAATCATGTTCTTTTAGTCACCATCTTCTTATGTGTTGGAGATTAAATGGACATTTAGAAAGCCAGCTCACAGGCAGAAAGCAAAATTGCAAGTAAATACTTGATGAAAAAAAGTCTTTTCGGAGACAGATGGGAATATACATGAAATCAAAGAGCCTCCTAACAATTCCAAAATGGAACGTGCTTCCTTTTAGCAGAGAGTGGCTAAGTAAGAGGAGCTAGAACCTTCTCTCACTTGTGTTCCCTTCAGGGCCCAGCACAGTTCCTTGCCCAGAGTTGGTCCCCATAAGACTTCAACTCTCCATTGGTAGGCCTGCTCTCCTGCTGGGCACAGTCCCTCCTGGCTGTCCATGGGGAATGGCATGAAGCAGTCTTTACTCCTAATCACATTGCAGACCTATGAAAAAAATCCCCCAGGCCCTCCGGAAAACAGTGGCTTTCACATTGAGTTATACCACAGAAACTTGCTGTCAATAAAAGACCAAATTGCTTGTGTCTGACAGACAGGGAGTAAGCATCAACAAGGAACCCAGGGGACTAACAGAATGAATCCCTTCTGGGTCCCACTGTGGTGCTTGGTGACATGGCAGTCATCTGTAGAAGCATAGCTCAAGGGGCACTGGCTGATCCTCAGATAAGAAGCATCTCTCCAAGGCTGGGCAAATTCCCATTAGGTCCAGTAAATTCTTGGTACAGTCTCCATCATCTGTTTCTGAATATTTTACAAACCTCAAGGAAAACACAAAGGGCACCCCCTTCTGATTATGACCATCAGAAGATGAGGCACTAACATTGGTTGTGTGCCTCCAGCTAGCGTGTTCATCTACCTATCTATCTTGCAAAGGGCTTAAGTAAGATCATCTCTAAGGCATGAGCTGGAAAAGCTCTGTATACCTTCTGCAGTGCTTCCATCCAATTCCTGAAGCAGGAATTATCAAGGTGGCTGGAAGTTGCTTTCTTTGATTTTTCTTGCTGTTGTTTGTTTTAGAGACAGGGTCTTGCTCTGTTGCAGTGGCATGATCATAGCTCATTGCAGACTCGATCTCGTGGACTCAAGCGATCCACCTGCCTCAGTCTTTCAAGTAGCTGGGACTGTAGGCATGAGTCATCACACCCAGCTATTTTTTTTTTAAGAGATGGGGTCTTGCAATATTGCCCAGGCTGGGCTATGAATACACAAAAGCATATAGAGTGACATAATGGGGAAGGGTGGGGCTGGGCGCAGTGGCTTACACCTGTAATGCGAGGCAGGTGATCATTTGAGGTCAGGAGTTCGAGACCAGCCTGGCCAACATGGCGAAACCTCATCTCTACTAAAAATACAAAAACTTGCTGGGCGTAGTGGCGCACGCCTGTAATGTCAGCTACTGGGATTATCAATGCTGAGGCACAATAATTGCTTGAGACTAGGAGACGGAGGGAGCCAAGATCGTGCCACTGCACTCTAGCCTGGGTGACAGAGTGAGACTCTGCTTCAAAAAAAAAGGGGGGGGGGGTGTTAGGATAAAAAAACTACATATTGGTTATAACATACACTACTTGGGTGATGGTTGCATTAAAGTCTTATAATTCACCACTTAATAATTCATTCATGTAACTAAAAACCACTCATTGAAATAAAAAATGCATTAAAAAAAAATTAGGTACAGAGCTATGGTGGGGCCCTTGAAAGTGACGAGCCCTGGGGCTGAAGCTTTGTTAGCTTCATGGTCAATCTGTCTCTGCCCTTACCAGAGGGGCACCTGTTTCCTCTGCAGTGTTGATGTCTTACTTACAAGCAACATATGAGGGAGAACGTGTGTATTGGAGTCAGAAAGGGCTGGGTTCAAATACCGGCTATTTCTTCACTTGCTTTGTGGTCTTGAGGATAATGTTACTTACCCTCACTATGCTTCAATTTCCTTCTCTGAGAAAAAAGAGGTAGCAATGCATATTTCATGTATGTTTACGTGGATTACAAGGGATGGCATATTTTACATAAAACAGGTGAAAGTGTTTGATACTATTTGCTACATGGATGGTAGACTTCCATTCAACAATTTTCACTAGATTTCATGTACATGAGTTAAAGCCACCTGCTACAATGGCTAGTTATTAGCTTGCCAAATAATAATGGACAAAGAGCATGTAAGCGTGTATTCAAGGATAGTATAAATGTATAAAAACAAGGTGCAAGATAGAAGCACATAACCCTAAACCAGTGGCTCACAATTATTATTTTGTTTTTAGTGGGGACAAGGTCTCCCTCTTGCCCACGCTGGAGTGCTGTGGCGTGATCTTGGCTCACTGCAACCTTCATCTCCTAGGCTTAAGTGACCCTCCCTTCTCAGCCTCCTGAGCAGCCGGGACTACAAGCATGCACCACCACACCTGGCTAATTTTTGTATTTTTTGTAGAGATGGGGTTTCACCATGTTGGCCAGGCTGGTCTTGAATTCCTGGGCTCAAGCAATTTTCCCACTTCAGCCTCTTAAAGTGCTGGAATTACAGGCACAGCCACAATTATTTTTTCTACCTCAATGTAGCACAGGGATGCAAACCATCCCAGTTGACAATAGCTTCATACGAGAACAACAGAAAAGGAGTGTGTTGGCCGGGCACAGTGGCTCATGCCTGTAATCCCAACACTTTGGGAGGCCGAGGTGGGAGAAGCACGATGTCAAGAGATCGAGCCCATCCTGGCCAACATGGTGAAACCCCGTCTCTATTAAAATACAAAAATTAGCTGGGCATGGTGGCACATGCCTGTAGTCCCAGCTACTTGGGAGGCTGAGGCAGGAGAAATGCTTGAACCCGGGAGATGGAAGTTGCAGTGAGCGAGATGGACTGCACTCCAGCCTGGCGCCTGGCAATAGAGAAAAATATATTTTTTTTTAAAAAAAGAAAAGGAGTGTATTAATACAATTTGCAAAGCTCCTGGTGTTTGTTGCCTTCTTATGACACATATTTCCCTCCAACCTATATCCCAGTTCCTATAGGCTGTCCTCAGTCCCAGTTGAGAATCATAGTCTTCACAATAACTAAGGCAAAATACCGAATTTATTCAGTTGATTTGACCAATCACATTGGACAAAAGGGTTTTATTTGCATAATATAAAAACATACTTTAAGTAAAACTACTTGCATACTTTACACAAATATATATATGAGAGATTCATGGAGGTATTTGATATAAAACATACATAGTATGCTATTTTAATGTACAAATGCTTAAAAGAAAATCGAGTTAGAAGAATTACAAAAGGAGCATCATCAATAATTTACAAAAGTTTTCATTTTTCTTAAAGGTCACATTCTCATCCTTTGGGATGTACCAAAATAATGTGGTTTACACAGTTTTATCCACATTCAGAACAACATGTTTTGAATGTCTTAAGCATAGCATGTACAGTACACAATGTTTCCATAGGAACACAAAAGAAACTCTCACTAGTGGCCTGCTCTCAGATGGCTTCTAATTCATCACTTAGCCATTTTTAAGACACTAGTCCAGCTTATTGCTACAATATTCAAGTTGTTCTATCACCCAAATTATAATAAATTCAATGTATACTAGAATTTACCAATAAAGACTCAAAGAGTTATATACATCAATATACACAACACAACTATTTCGAGTAAAATGAAGATTCCATACTTAAATAAGAACCGAGAACAGTGATTTTCAGGGACCCTATTATCCTTGTGACTGGTATTTTTACAATTTTGAGCAAAGTGCACAGTGAATGAAACAGTCAGCAGACACGATCCTTCTGTGAACGCTCAAACTCCTTCCTTGGAATCACATCACCTGAGAAATGAGAACCTTGAGGCCTGGTGCACACCAGATGGCTTCACGAGTCAAACACACAGGGGCCACTTGGAGGTACATTCGTGGGTCACGGGAGGTGACACTGCTCCTTCAAAAATGGTGCAATTCACTATACAGGGTCCCTGTGTGGAGGTGGCAGAACCAGCCTCCAGGAGATAAATGCTGTCTTAATTTAGAGAAACATGTCGTCCTTCAGCCATACTCAAGCGTTGGTGGCCCGCGAACAAGATTGAAGTAGCCGGCCAGAGCGCCGAGGTCTATGTAGAGAGAGCGCTGTCTCTTGAGCATCTCAGACTCCTCGGTGCTTCCCGTGCATGAGGAATCTGAAAAGGAAAATATAAAAAAAATAAGTTATGAGAAAACATACCAAATAATAAATAACTGTTCCTTCTGCAGAGAAATAAGTCCTTTGGGGCCCAATAAAACCAGCTGGGCACAATGGCTCACGCCTGTAATCCCAACACCTTGGGAGGCCAAGGTGGGCAGATCACGAGGTCAGGAGTTCAAGACCAGCCTGGTCAACATGGTGAAACCCGTTCTCTACTAAAATATAAAAATTAGCCGGGTGTGGTGGCGGGTGCCTGTAATTCCAGCTACTCAGGAGGCCGAGGCAGGAGAATCTTTTGAACCCAGGAGGGGGAGGTGGCAGTGAGCTGAGATAGTGCCATTGCACTCTGGCCTGGGCAACAGAGCAAGACTCCATCTCAAAAAAAAAAAAAAACAACATTACATAGACCAAAAAGTTCAAACAGGAGTCAATGGAGACAAGAAATTAGTTAGAAATCCTGGCATATTTTTCCAATAGTTAGATGGTCCTCTTTAAATACACAAAAGTCAGACAAGCAGCAAAGAAATATAAACAAGTATGCCAGGCTTGACATCTGGGTTTGGACCTAAATGGATTAAGAACGCTATAGATTTTTAATAAAAATGGAAAACCCTCTCCCTGCATATTCAATGCTCCTGGAATGCATACTGACTTTCCTAAGTGGAAAAAATTCACAACTAGCAAGATTTTAAGCAGAGGAAGATGGAAATGTAAATTGACTTCAAACTCAGTATTTTATCTGTGCAGGGCAGTGCTATGCTGTTTCCCTAACTCACTTGATGTGACTTAGGCCGGGCGTGGTGGCTCATGCCTTTAATCCTAGCACTTTGGGATGCCGAGGCGGGTGGATTGCCTGAGGTCAGGAGTTCAAGATCAGCCTGACCAACATTGTAAAACCCCTTCTCCACGAAAAGTACAAAAATTAGCCAGATATGGTGGCAAGCACCTGTAATCCCAGATACTCAGGAGGCTGAGGCAAGAGAATCGCTTGAACCTGGGAGGCGGAGGTTGCAGTGACCTAAGATCATGCCACTGCACTCCAACCTGGGTGACAGAGCAACTCCATCTCAAAAAGAAAGAAAGAAAGAAAGAAAAAGTGAATCAAGCAGAACACTTGACTTTACCAACAGCAAAGCTGTCATGTTCAACTTGTTTTCAAAGACCAGTGTTGCAAACAAGCAAGTCAGAGGCATCTTCCAATGACTATGCTACCTACACTCTCACTGAAAATCTATTATAATTTGGTGCTAAATTAGCCAATTTAAAAACAAAACATGTTTCTGTTCGTCTTCTTGCTGGAATTTCTCAAGCAAGGTATGGGACTCAAGAAGTCATTTCCTTTTTTTCCAAGTGCTTTCATGAACTACATCAGAGGTTTGATGTGGACCGAAAGAGAAGGGAAGCAAGGGTGTGGACACAGCAGGGTGTCCCTACCGGCAATGTTCTCAGGAAGTTCCAGCTCCTTCCTACTCAGCAGCCTCTTGCGCTCAAAGAGGGCAGAGTCCAGACTCTGACAGCGCGGCTGATCCTCTCTGGGCGGGTTCAGGGCCTCGTGTTTCAGCAGGTCTCCGGCTCTTGGGCGGTGATTGGGGTTTCTCTCCAGGGCAGCTTCTATCAGCTCTCTCATCCCCGGACTACAGTCATCTGCGATGTCTTCCAGTGGAGGCGCTTGCTTGTGGATCTAGCAATAAACCAGCTCTCTTAGCATCAAAAGTATGGCGATACACCCTCAACAGCAAAAGCACACTAGTAACAGGACTTAGAGGCTGGGCACTGTGGCTCACGCCTGTAATCTCAGCACTTTGAAAGGCCAAGGCGGGTGGATCACCTGAGGTCGGGAGTTCAAGACTAGCCTGACCAACATGGAGGAAACCCATCTGCACTAAAAATACAACATTAGCCGGGCATGGTGGCACATGCCAGCTATAGGTGGTACCTATAATCCCAGCTACTTGGGAGCCTGAGGCAGGAGAATCACTTAAACCCGGGAGGTGGAGGTTGTGGTGAGTTGAGATCGTGCCATTGCACTCCAGCCTGGGCAACAAGAGCGAAACTCTGTCTCAAAAAATAAATAAAGTAATAGGACCTAGAAAGGAATGAGTTTCCCACCACACGCCCTGCAACAAATGCAGTTCATGCCCTCAAACAAGCAAGCTTCCCTTTCATTTCTTTTATCTTTTCCTTTTGAGACAGGGTCTTGGCTCTGTCATCCAGGCTGGAGTGTCAGTGGCATGAACACAGTTCACTGTAGCCTTGAGTTCCTGGGCTCAAGTGATCCTCTGACCTCAGCCTCCCATGCAGCTGAAACCACACCATCATGCCTGGCCCCCTTTAATTTCTAAAGGATACGAGATTAAACCCATCTTCTGGTTTAATGTTCCAAAAGATAAGTGCTAGGTTTGAATGTCAGTGACAGCTTCCAATCAGCAGCCCAAAAGTCACTATGCAGTAACAGAGAAGTGTCTGCTTCTGAATTTATCAACAGTAAAATGGGAGTTGTCTGTTCCACTACAAGCCAGCCTGGTGTGAACATTCATAATCAAAACTGTTTTAAGTGTTCAAAGAGCATATACAACTTCCTTGGCTGAAATATTTATGCTACTCTGATGCTACTGAATAGTACTGCATTATTACACATACAGCGGAATAGCACAAATTATGCCCAATGCACATTTTAGTAAGTTCCCAATAAAATAGCTGTTTTCTTCGTAAGAATGAAGCTTGCTTCTACATGGGAAGAACTTTAGCTTACCTGTCATTTCACCACTGCCTCATTCAGATGGGGGTGGTATAGAGGGCAGAGCAGCCCCTCCCAGCCTTCGCCATGCATTAACTCACCCCCCTAGCCCTGGTTGACCCCCCCACTTACTATGTACAGGTAGGAGGGATAGGCTGAGCGAGGGTAGCGCTTCACCCAGGGCGGGGTGCCCGTCTGCATGTGGATGAGCGTGGCCCCCAGGCTGTAGATGTCTGCTTTTGTTGAATGGCCCCTGCATAGGATGACCTCTGGACTCATGTAAATCTGAAAAAGATGTGGGAAACATTCAGCTTCATTCCCCTCCTTTGTGTGGGGTTCCATTTCCCTAATCCAGTTCCAGAAATTGGCTCGTTCACCTTAAGCTAGGAGAATAATGTGGGCATTCCCCAGGGACCAGGCTGCTCTTGCTGGAAGTGTCCTTGCAGTCTGACAAAGAACACCTGGCCAGGCGCAGCGGCTCACGCCTGTAATCCCAGCACTTTGGGAGGCTGAGGTGGATGGATCATTTGAGGTCAGGAGTTCAAAACCAGCCTGGCCAGTATGGTGAAACCCCATCTCTACTAAAAATACAAAAATTACCCGGGCGTGGTGGTGGGTGCCTATAATCCCAGCTACTTGGAAGGCTGAGGCAGGAGAATCGTTTGAGCTTGGGAGGCGGAGGCTGCAGCAAGCCGGGATCATGATATTCCAGGCTGGGAGACAGAGTAAGACTCTGCCTCAAACAACAACAACAACAAAAGAATAAAAAAAACCCTTTTCTGGTTGATCAGGTGGCAAAGAGCCTGGAACCAGGAATCCATCTGGGACTCCCACTCATCAAAGTTCTGCAATCCACTGATCAGGTACAGCTAAGTTTTCTATTAAAACGCCATTCCTTTTACGGTTAAATGAGCTACAAATAGACTTCTTCATCTGTTTGTCATTACACTGCCAACCCTCTAAATATCTGCAGTGATAAAAGGTGAGAGAAGTCTATAGGGTATTAACACAAATTTCTTGAAAGGGAAAAACTTAAAAAAATGAAGTGTATGTTGTAAACGTGATCCTAAAGAGTCATTTTTATGAACCATCTGTTATTTTTACCTACCATGTGGCCCAGTGATTAAGTGTAGCCCTATTAACACTGCATGCGTTATATTTGGTTTCATGAGTCCATGCTGAATAAACAGGGCTGGTTTTAGAAACTGTTTCTCTAAGAAGTGTTTCTTTCTAAACTTAAGAAAGAAAGCGAGGTGGGGCGTGGTGGCTTATGTGTCTAATCTCAGCACTTTGGAGGGCCGAGGCAGGAAGATTGCCTGAGCCCAACCTGGAAAAGATGGAGACCCCCCCATCTCTACAAATTAATTATTTCCTAATTTAATTTTAAAAAGTTTTTAAAGGAACAGAGCACGCACTGGTGACCAGTGATCTGTATTTATGGCTGATGCGGACATACAGTAGTGAATATCCCAATTATCAATATTTTGCTCTAAACAGCTTGTACACTGCCAAGTGAATAAGAGAATGGAGGAGAGTGTTTCTGGAACACATTTCAGGGTAAGTAAGTAGAGAACTAGCTTACAAGAACTGGAGAAACTGCCCAGTCTCCCCCCAACCCTGCTCAACTCGTTCCTACAAGCCACTTCCGGGCGGGCTTCCTCTTGTTCTCAGCAAACAGGTTAAACTGAGCTCTGGTTCTAAGCTCTCCCTGCAGCAGAGCCAGAGGACTTTCTGGAAGGACTTTGCCACTAAGTTTATCACAAAGTTAAAAAAGTAACACACAACATTGTACCTATAGTCAATAATACCGTATTGTATGCTTGTTTTGTTTTGTTTTTTGAGATGGAGTCTGTCACCAGGCTGGAGTGCAGTGGTACAATCTCCGCTCACTGCAACCTTCGCCTCCCAGGTTCAAGTGATTCTCCTGCCTCAGCCTCCCGAGTAGCTGGGACTACAGGCACGTGCCACCACATCCAGCTAATTTTTTTGTATTTTTAGTAGAGACGGGTTTCACCATGTTGCCCAGGATGGTCTTGATCTCCTGACCTCATGATCCGCCCGCCTCAGCCTCCCAAAGTGCTGGGATTACAGGTGTGAGCCACCATGCCAGGCCTACTGTATTGTATACTTAAAAATTTGTTGGGAGGGTAGAGTTCATGCTAAGTGTTCTTACCACAATAAAATAAAAAAGAAAAAGATTCATCAGGATATTCCCAGACAAAAAAAATAAAGACAAAGAAAAAGAAAAAAAAAGAAAGAAAGAAATGCAGTGAGTTTCATTAACTGTCCATAGAGGATGCCTATCTTCTCTCCTGTACCCCCTCCTCCCTACCAATAAGGCAAGGAATAGGCTGAGGGCTCACTGTTGGCGTACCCACAGGGGCTGTGCCTAGAGGCTCTGCAGGTTCTACATGACTGCACGGCTAGGAAGCCTGCGGGGATGGAGCATCCATAAGCCTGTTGGCCTGGATGCTGCCCTTCAGGCAGAAACCCAGAGCTTCCCGGCTCAGAGCACTTGTTCCTCAAGCTCTACCAACTACCAGACAGATCAGGGAGGAGCAGGTAAGAGGTGCAAGCACTCGGCAGGCTGGCTGATTCGCAGGCATGAAACAGCCCCGGTGGGGCAACACAGGGTTCTCTGGGAGTTCTGCACCCTCAGGTCTGGGCACCGGAGCAAGAGAAGACCTTAATGTCAGCGATCAAACCCTTCAGCTCTCAACATGCTTATTAGAAAGGGAAAGACTGTGCGTGCGTGTATGTGCACGTGTGATGACTTCACGTTAACTTACAAAGGTAAGACCAAGCAGACTTAGAAGGGATTTTCAAAAAGGACCAAGTTCTACAAGTAATTCTAATTTGTTATTCACATAGTGAATTTGCATTCACTATGTATTCTTTGTACCACGTGACTCAAAAAGAGTCGATTCTGCATATGCTGGATTAACCTTGTGTGTGTATTACATGGTTACCACAGAATGCTCTGAATATGAATGCTTAGAGAGAAAGATCAAACGGGTGACCAGGGTTTGCATTTGCAGCTATGCTGCAGAAATCAGAAATTGTCTATGACTGTACAATAGCCACAGGATCAAGTTCTGACATCAAGCAAGTCTGCACAGTTGATTGACTAATTAGATCTCCTGGCTCTAAGTAGGAAGAGTAAAAGCAAGCTTCTTAAAAGGTTTCATTGGTGACTTCACAACTTTGCTCATTGTTAAACTTCAACTCGTGTGTGCTTTGCTACTAAGTATATCAGAAAGTTAAAAAATTAAGGCACAACATTGTACCTATAGTCAACAATAGCGTATTGTATACTTAAAAACTTGTTGAGAGGGTAGAGTTCATGCTAAGAGTTCATTTACTAAGCAGATAGTAAATGCAGGTTGATTAGAAGAGAGTTTATATTTATAACCCCCAAGGCTCAGTTTCACACTTCATAAAAAGCAATTTGCATTTGCCAAAAATAACTTGATCCAAATGCTACCCAGGAGTGAAATATGTTATTATCTCATATCCAAGCGTTCTGCTAGACGGCCCCAGAAGGAACACTTCTTTCTCCAATGTTGCAAAATGTTCGACTTCACCACATTGCCAGGAAAAGTATTTTCCATCTTTAATACCATAAATAGTTTGTTTCTCAAACTGGTTCCAGGAAAAAGGGTGGTGGAATATTACATATCTGAACTCCTGACTAATGCCAAATATGCTGAAACATTTTCCAAAGAAAACATATCGTAAGCATTAAGTCTCATTAGATCTCATACTTCGGTAAAGTATTCTTAAGATCTAGGGACTGAGCATTCTTGAAAAAAGATAAAACTACAGTTTTCCCTTCTGAATATTGTTCTGCTCAAAAACAGCTATCAAGAATCCTCTCTTGAGTATTTTCAATAATAACTTCAGTAATATCCACAAAAGCAAGGATTTCTTCTGCTGCGCTGGAGAGTCTGGGCTCCGAGAGAGTTGAGAAAGGGCTTATAGAATCCTGGGGTTTCTGCTTTGTTTTGTTTTTTTAGGACAGGGCCTTGTTCTATTGTCCTGGCTGTGGGTGCAGGGCTGTAATCACAGCTCACTGCAGCCTCATCCTGGGCTCAAGCAATCCTTCCACCTCAGCCTCCTAAGTAGCTGGGACTACAGGCATGCTCTATCATGCAATTTTTACAAAAAGTTGTTTTTTATTGTTTTTACTTGTTGTAGTGATGGGGTCTCGCTATGTTGCCTAGGCTGGAAGAATCTTGGTTTGAAAGGAAGGTAATTTTTTTGTTTTTGCTGCAATCCAGTTCAGTGCAACACGTATACTAGCTAGGCTAAGGGTTGGCATCTGATTGAACACCAAGACTGACCTAGTAACCTTGACATAGAGGTGCAGCCAAAGATCCCCTCTCTATTTCCTATGGGCACTTTCAGCAAAGAGAAGAGCATGGGGCTGAGTGGCTCAGGCAGTGAAGCTTCCCCCGGTAGTGGTAGTGTGGTAGTGACGAGGGCCCAAGGAGGCAGCTTTTACACCCATTTACACCTTACGTTCATCACAATCAACTGTGAACTAAACTGTTGTGCCTTTTCTTTTCTTCCTTCCTCCCCCCTCCCTCCCACTGTCCCTCTCTCTCTCTCTCTCTTTCTTTCTATTTCTTTCACAAAAGAGACGAAGTTTCACTATATTGCTCAGGCTTGTCTCGAACCCCCAGGCTCAGCACGGAGGCAGAGGTTGCAACGAGACAAGATCATGCCACTGCGCTGCAGCCTGGGAGACAGAGCAAGACTCTGTCTCAAAACAAACAAACAAAAAAACACACCCAACCTTGGCCTTCCAGAGGGTTGAGATTATAGGTGTGAGAACCCCATGCCCATCCCTAAACCGTTGCTCTTTTAACAATTCAGGTAATTTAAAGTAGGTCCTCCCACCAGAGAGTGGGGACCACTGGAGTACCACTAAGGCACGGTCCTCATTGCGTGGTCTGATGATTCCCTGTCGGTGCCCACAACAACCTGCCACATAGCAGATACTCAATGGACACTTGCTAATTGAATTAACTAGTCAGCCTATTGATGTGAATGTAACATATATTATTTGAAAGACCGTGAATGCATTTTTCAGAATCTCATTTAGAGTCAGCAAAGAAAAGCTTTTCTGGGTTGTTTTTGGCTTCACAGATGAGATAAACGAGAACTATTTTACATCTTTAAATAAGACACATTTATGCTCACTACTTGAGGTTTATTATAGGATTCCTAGGCTCAAAGAGAGGCTTTTAGAGTCCTCATAAATATGAATGACCATGATAATTAAGACTGTCATTGAGCCAAAACTCAGTGATATTGGTTATATCAGTAATATATATATACATATTTTTTTCATTCTACAAATATTTATTGAGTACCTACTATATGAATAAAATATGCCAAAAATTTCCATGACCTGGTGGTCATGACTCTGTTTTAGCAAGCAGGGACAGATAGTAAATTTTTTTTTATTGCATTTTAGATTTTGGGGTACATGTGAAGAACATGCAAGATTGTTGCATAGGTAACACACAGGGCAGTGTGATTTGCTGCCTTCCTCCCCATCACCTATATCTGGCATTTCTTATTTTAATAATGTGTGTAGTATTATATTTTTTAAAAGTTATGTAGCAGTTTGACCTTAGGCGTAGACTTAGAAAGAACTGAGTTCAGGCCGGGTGCAGTGGCCCAAGCCTGTAATCCCAGCACTTTGGGAAGCCAAGGCGGGCGGATCACCTGAGGTCAGGTGCTCAAGACCAGCCTAGGCAACATGGTGAAACCCCGTCTTTACTAAAAATACAAAAATTAGCCGGGCATGGTGGCGGGTGCCTATAATCCCAGCTACTCGGAGGCTGAGGCAGGAGAATCACTTGAACTTGAGAGGTGGAGGTTGCAGTGCACCGAGATTGCGCTACTGCACTTCAGCCTGGGCAACAGAGAGCAAAACTCTGTCTCAAAAAAAAAAAAAAAGAAAGAAAGAACTGGGTTCAAGTCCAGGGTCTGTCACTGAGTGACTTTGGACACTTGAATCTCTGCAAACTTATTTCCTTTATTGTCAAATGAGAATAGCAATAGTATCTGCTTACAATAATAGCATTTACAACAACTGGGTTGTTGTAAGAATTAAATAACATACTGCTTTTTAAGTCTAAGCTTATTATAAAGTTAACTATAATCTGTAATTATCATTAAAGCTGAACTCTGGGCCAGACACGAGGGCTCGCACCTACAGTCCTAGCACTTTGGGAGGCTGAGTCGAGCAGATCACTTGAGGCCAACAGTTCAAGACTAGCCTGGCCAATATAGTGAAACCCCCATCTCTACTGAAAACAAAAAAAATTAGCTGCGTGTGGTGGCACAGGCCTGTAATCTCAGCTACTCAGGAGGCTAAGAAGCGCTTGAAACCAGAAAGTGGAGATTGCAGAGAGCTGAGATCGTGGGCCACTGTACTCCAGCCTGGGCAACAGGGCAAGACTCTGTCTCAAAAAAACCAGAACCAAAACCACACAAAATAAAGCTGAACTGTGGATATGACCTATTTTGTGGGGCTTTTTTTTTTTTTTGGAAACAAGGTCTTGCTCTGTCACCCAGGCTGGAGTGTCCATGGCTCACTGCAGCCTTGAGCTCCTGGGCTCAAGCAATCCTCCCGCCTCAGCCTCCCAACCAGCTGGGACGACAGGCATGTACCATCACACCAAACCAATTTTTTTTATAAAGATGGGGTCTTGCTCTTATGCCTAAGCTGGTCTCAAAGTCCTGGACTCAACTGATCCTCCCACCTCAGCCTCCCAAAGGACTGGCATTATAAGCATGGGCCACCACACTTGGCCAATCTGATCTATTTTGACATTACTTTGCTTACAATTGTTCTATATTATGTATATCAAGGTGCATATTATATTATAAATCCTATTACGTATTATAAATAGCACAGCAAAAAACAAAATGAAAAATCATGCGCTAAACTTAGGACTTGGCATAGAGCAAGTGCTCGTAAAATGTGTTCCAAGGATAATAATGATTGAATGCAATGGTTTTCTTCCCCTTCTTTGCCCTTCTTTCCCACGGTAATTCTAGAACACTTTTTCCTTTTTACTCTTAATAAAATAGTAAGGATTTTCATGTGAATATAATTACCTCTGTTCCTCGGAGGTCCTTGGGAAAATAGACATCTTCAGTCATTTGAACACTTAGGCCAAAATCCACCAAAACAGCTTTTGTGGACATGAAAACAATGTTGCTAGCTAAAATAAGAGGAAATTTTTTTAAGATAAAATGTTTTATATACTCATAAGTCAAATGAAAACATTATCTAAAACAGTAATGAATCTCAAAGCAGAAAAGACTGAAATGCTTCCCCTCGTGAGACGGGTGTGTTATACTCAAAAGAGGAGAATGAATTTCAGAGTTTAGGTGAAAACCACTTCAGATCCATCAAGAATTCAGTCAATGTGGGTATGAATGATTATAGCCCTTAATAATGTTCAAGAACTTGACTTTCAAACTCCAAGATATAAGCACACTGTTGTCAAGCCACTTTTCTAAAACAGAGAACTCAAATACCCATTTTCTTTTTCCCCTAGTAAAAGCTGTGCCTCTCTAATTTAGTACTGGCTACTAATGGTTACGTTGGGTCTCTCCTGCCTACTTCCTCTTCATATCCGACCCCTAGAAAACAGTGAAAGTGTTTTTAATGGATTACTGTTTCATTGGTGTACAAAATGAAAAAGGGATTTGTTTCTCAAAAATATTTGTCTCTGTGTTTTTAGGTAAATTGCTGTTTTTCTTTTTCTTTTCTTTTTCTTTTTTTTTTTTTTGAATAGAGTTTGCTCCTGTCACCCAGGCTGCAGTGCAATGGTGTGATCTTAGCTCACTGCAACCTCCGCCTCCCAGATTCAAATGATTCTCCTGCCTTAGCTTCCCAAGTAGCTGGGATTAAAGGCATCCGACACCACACCCAGATAATTTTTTTTTTTTTTTTTGTATTTTTAGTAGAGATGGGGTTTCACCAGTTGGCCAGGCTGGTCTCCAACTCCTGACCTCAGGTGATCCACCCGCCTCAGCCTCCCAAAGTGCTGAGATTACAGGCGTGAGCCACTGCGCTGACCCTAAATTGTTATTTTAAAAGCCTTTTTAACAGGACAGTGCCTAATAGGTATGTAACTATAACCTTTCAACAACTGTTGAAAGTCATCTTTCCTTATGACTTCGAAAGCTCTAGCAACCTCGAATGATTCTAAGATACGTCTCTGGAGAAGGAAGATGGACGCTGTTCTGAGGGAGCTGTCCACCCCCCACCCATGGAGGGTCTTCAGATTACAGGAAGAAGCTTGTCTGTCTCCTGAATAGTCTCTGAGCCACGTCCAGAGATACTTACGTTTAATATCATGATGGATCACTTTCTTTGAGTGTAGAAAATCAAGTCCCTTGAGAACATGCTTTGTCACCCAAATAATTTCAAATTCTCTCATTGGTCCACAGCTCTCCAGTTTCTCCAGAACAGACCCTCCTTCGCCTGCTTCCATAAAGAGATGGACAGTTTCACCCCACAGGACCGCGCCGTACAACTCAGCAATGTTCTCATGCCGGAAGCACGCCTGGATTTCCACATCAGATGGCTTAAATTGATCTACTGGGATCTAGAACACAACAATATGAGTGAGATTCTTAACCCCAAAGTCATCTTAAAAATATATAATATAGGTCAATGCAAAAAACAAAAGGCAAATAAATGCCCTTAAGAATACTCCGCCCTGTATGAAAATGGACTGCCCAGTTACTATAATGTTCACCTCAGGTCTGCCTTTATCTATCAGTCAGCTTTAAGTATAAAATTCAGAACAAGAAAATAAAAACCAAAATAATGGGTTATTATTTTCATTTAGAGGTCAGAAATCCATCCAAGGTTTTAAAATTATGAATGAATCACAAAAGAGATAGATTCCCACCTGTTAGACAACGGTATCTATGGTACCTAGACTTTAGGTTGTATTTTTAATATTTCAGTTTATTGTGAGATGATATGAAGTGTTTGTTGCCACAGTTCATATTCTGCTATAGCAATGTATTTAAAAAAAGCACTGCGGCCATGCACAGTGGTTCATGCCTATAATCACAGCACTTTGTGAGGCCAACTTGAGGCCAGGAGTTTGAGACCAGCCTGGCCAACATGTCGAAACCCATTTCTACAAAAAATACAAAAATTAGCCAGGTGTTGGTGTTGCACACCTGTAATCCCAGCTACTCTCTTATTACAACGAGAGAAACCAGGACATAATATTAATTATGTATTTTATTTTTTGTTAAATCAAAAATGAGTGTATTTTATTTTATTGTACTTTAAAAAAATAATTAAAGCAAAACAGACATAGAAAAAAGTGTAAAAATGATGGGTCAAACTCAATGAATTATCAGATGAATATACAAATGTAACCTCCATCTAAATCAAAATGAAAAACCAGATGTCAGGCTGGGCATGGTGGCTCATGCCTGTAATCCCAGCACTTTGGGAGGCTGAGGCAGATGGATCACTTGAAGTCAGGAGTTCGAGACCAGCCTGGCCAACATGGTCAAACTTCGTCTCTACTAAAATACAAAAATTAGCTGGGCATGGTAGTGATTGCCTGTAATGCCAGCTACTTGGGAAGCTGAGGCAGGACAATCTCTTGAACCCAGGAGGTAGAGGTTGCAGTGAGCCAAAACCTTGCCACTGCACTCCAGCCTGGACAACAGAGCAAGATTCCATCTTAAAAAAAAAAAAAAAAAAAACCGGGATAGGGCCTTTTCAATCACTGATGTATTTAAATTCAGCCCTTAAATCTGCCTTCCTCAGAAGGCTACTCTTTCCCAGTTTCTGCCTCTACCTGGCCAGCTCCGCAGCTGGTGGAATAAAAGGAAAAGCACACAGAATTGCTCCTACTTTGCAGGATGGCTCTTCTCTACTTCTCTCCAAGAGTGATGATGTTATTTAACCAAATCAGTGCTTAAAAAAACAGTACTTTCCTTTTAATCATATAGATTAAAATCAACTATGCACCTAAAGAGAGATTTTGGGGCTGAATGGCGTAGCCCACAGAAAAACAAATGCTTTGAGGCAGTGCACCCTTGGATAAGATCCAATCAAAGGATAAAAATCTTTGATTGATGCAAATGGACAAACGAACAAAAGCCAGAATGCCAAAGACACAGTGTGTGTTATCCAGTTAGAAAACACATACCAGTTTACACGCCATTCTTTTCTTTGTCTTTATATCTTGTGCCAAGTACACCTTTCCAAAGGCTCCCCGAGGAATAAAATCAGAACCAATATTCCTGTAAGTCAGTTTCCAAGGGATCAGGAGAACATCAGAATCTATTTGGTAACGTCCATTTTGGGGAGTGATGACCTACAACAAAATAAAAATGTTACAGGGTGAGAACTTCAGTCAAATTGGCTTTTCCTAAGCCCCACCCATTAGGGAGCTGATTATTTTAGAAGCATTCTGATACACAGTTAGGAAATTAATGTCACTGTGGGTAATCCTACCAACTGTACAGAGACTGTAACTATATTTAGAGATTGAGGATGTCAGGGAAAGCATGTAACAGACACATACACCCCGTCAGACCTGGTCATATTTCCACCTACTCATGAGTAATTAATTGCCAAATAGAACTTTAAAAATTATTTATCTGAAAAAGCATGACTACTGCAATCAGAAGGCCGAAAATAAAGATTGCGTAAATATAAACCGTGCCTGCAGGTTGACTTGTTTCTATTAAAATGTGCGAACCTGTTAGTCTGCATAACTATTACTCACACATGATGCATACAGAGAAACAGCTGATTAATTGAAGATCATGGAAGATTTTGGAAAACCACGAGTTAAGCTAGAGCTATGAGTTGACAATGCTATGTAAATAAAGCGATGGCAGAATTACTTCTCTTCTACTTACTTAATATCTATTGTATACATTGTATCTATCACGTGCAAAATAGGTGCTAGGCACAGTGTTTGGTGCTACAGAGGCAGCCATGAATAAGAGATGGCTGACCCCTGACCTCCCAGGGTTCAGGCGCAAGCCGACTCTTAGAACTACAAGTTTTGAAACTAGTTGATTCAAAAATTAAGAGACAGCTGGGAGCAGTGGATAACGCCTTATAATACAAGCACACTGGGAGGCTGAGGCAGGTGGATCACTTGAGGCCAGGAGTTCAAGACCAGCCTAGGCAACATAGTGAGACCTCATCTCTACAGAAAAAAAATAAAATAAAAATACAATATAAATTTTAAAATAATAAAACAAAAATTAAGAGTTGTAATCTGATAGCAATGTGGGTTTCAAGGACATGTGCATTTGTCAAAACTCATAAAATTGGACATTTAATATCTGTGTATTTGACTATATATAAAGAATATTTCAATTTTTAATTTAAGACTGGCTCCACTGAGGATTTGAACCAGCAACCTTGCAGTTGCAGGCCTTATACTTTAACTACTGTGCTAACAGGCCACTTATTTCAATTTTTAAAAAGGAGAAAATTGGAAGAGAAAATAATTATAATTAAAACTAAAACAAAATAATATGGTGGTCCATGAAAAATGCGATCTGGAACGCATGCCTATAACATGTCTAAAGTGTTCTTTCAAGGGATAAATAGCCCCAATACCAGTTTTTCAATGTAATCAGTAATATTACGCCTTCTGATTCTGAATTCAGGAATTATGAAACTATCTTTTCTTTTCTTTTCTTTTTGAGATGGAGTCTTGCTCTGTCATCCAGGCTGGAGTGCAATGGCGCTATCTTGGCTCACTGCAACCTCTGCCTTCCAGGCTCGAGGTATTCTCTCACCTCAGCCTCCCAAGTAGCTTGTATTATAGGTGTGCACCACCATGCCCAGCAAAATTTTGCATTTTTAGTAGAGACAGGGTTTCACCATGTTGGCCAGGCTGGTCTAGAACACCTCACCTCAAGTGAGCCGCCTGCCTTGACCTCCCAAAGTGCTGGGATTACAGGTGTGAGCCATAGTGCCTGGCTCAGGAATTAGGAAACTATCAAAGGACCTTAACTTATTTCAAGTAACAGAAGAAGCTGAACAGCTAGGTGCAGTGGCCTATAATCCCAGCACTTTGGGAGGCTAAGTGAGGTGGGAAGATTGCTTGAGGCAAAAGTTCAAGACCAGCCTGGGTGACACAGTGAGACTGCCCTTTCTGTTGCATGTAAAATTTAAAAGAAGCAGCAGCAGCTGAAGAAGAATGTGACAAATCCCCAAATCTACTACATGGGAAGAGAATGAAATCCTGAGTCATCTGCAGATGCGTGGGACTTCTCTCTCAGGACACTGCTACAGAAATAGTTCTAGTAACTGTAAGGACCATTCATTCAACTCCACCACTGCTAATTTTAGCTACACATCCCACAAACAGATGGGTTAACTATTAGGGAATAAAGCAGAGACTAACTCTAATGCTTAGAAATATGAAGTCATTGAATTTCAAAACTCAGTATTTACTGAGTGCTTCTGCTGTGTGAGGCCCTGTGCGGGGGCCCAAGAACTAACATAATACGTGCAGATGGCGATCTTGCCTTGTTTGAAAGATGACTTCCTTTCAAGAAGTATGTCACCTCTGGTTGCTGGAGGCCTCTTTTGCAGCATGCTGAGAACATGATGGACTTAGTCCCTTTTCACACTCAGACAGAACCCTACGCACGATGCTCAACAGCACTTGCTTCTTTTCCCTTTCTTGTCATTAAATATTTACAGGCCTGATTTCACCGCACCCTCTAGTGAACCATCTCTGTGTTCAACTTACCTTCATGAAAGTTTCATCAACCTAAATTTGTTATAATCCAATTTGTCTTTTTGTTTGTTTTTGTTTTGAGATGGGGTCTGGCTCTGTTGTCCAGGCTGGAGTGCAGTGGCTGGAGGGGAGTGGCAGATCTCGGCTCACTGCAACCTCCACCTCCCGGGCTCAAGCAATTCTTGTGCGTCAGTCTCCCAAGTAGCTGGCGTTACAGGCATGCACCACCATGCCTAGCTAATTTTTGTATTTTTGGTAGGGACGGGGTTTCACCATGTTGGCCAGCTGGTCTCGAACTCGTGACCACCCCCCTCGGCCTCCCAAAGTGCTGGGATTACAGGTGTGAGCCACAGGTGCCTGGCCTATAACCCACTTTGAACCAGTGTCCAAGAGGACAAAAGATAATTTCAGGCATTTGTTGAGTGCTAACTACAGCACTGTGCTCAGTACTTCAATACATTATCTCATCAGTCTACGACAATAGTTTGAAGTTAACTGCTATTTTTATCTTCATTTCACAGATGAGGAAATTAACTTCAAGAGGTTAAGAAATATGCTAGTTAGTGCAGGCGTCAGGATTCAAACTCAGATCTGTCTGACTCTAAAGTCATATCTCCTAGTCTGGGTAAGAGCCTTTTATCTTCCAGAAGGCCATAATGAAAGCTGAGCTATGGTGAAACCCCAGTTATTAAATGCCGGGTTACAAAAATAACTCAGTTATTTATGTGTTTACATATTTTCTGAGCACACCTTAGCCTTCTCCTCTATAGATCAAATAATGCAAGTTCCTTCACGCCCATTCACCCCTATTTTATAACTTCTCACATACAGGACACCCTGCTCTCAACACCTGTGAGTCCTGCTAGGCTCCTTTCATGACTGGCCCTGAATTTCCAGTGTAATGTACAAGTCTTGACCAGTTCATAGCTCTCCAAACGCCTGGCTTTTGCCTAGCCCCAGATCTCCTGAATTAATATTTTTTTCTTTTTTGAGATGGAGTTTCACTCTTGTTACCCAGACTGGGGTGCAGTGGCACAATCTCAACTCACTGCAACCTCTGCCTCCCAGGTTCAAGAGATTCTCCTGCCTCAGCCTCCCTAGTAGCTGGGATTACAGGCGTGCGCCAACATGCCCGGCTAATTTTGTATTTTTAGTAGAGACGGGGTTTCTCCATGTTGGTCAGGCTGGTCTCGAACCCTACATTTAAATTTGAGATGGGTTTTTTTCTTCTTTCTAGCGGCCCTTATAAAAACAAAATGTTTTTTTAAAGACAGGGTCTTGCTCTGTCACCAAGGCTGGAGTGCAGTGGCACCATCATAGCTCACTGCAGCTTCAACCTCCCAGGCTGAAGCAATCCTCCCACCTCAGGCTCCCAAGTAGCTGGGACTAAATCACCTGGCTGATTTTTAATATTTTATAGAGATGAATGTCTCACTATGTTGCCCAGGCTGGTCTCAAATTCTTGGGTCCAAGTGATCCTCTGGCTTTAGCCTCCCAAAGTGTTGGGATTACAGGCCTGAGCCACCAGACCCAGCCCTATCAAACCATCTTAGGGAAGTCTATGCTGTTTATCTCTGTCAATTCTTCAACTTACCAAAATCATTTCTAAGGGCAGACATTATAAGCACACTTTCTATTTCGTCATTCAGATCACCATCATTTATACCAAATAACACTGGGCCCAGAAGCAACATTTGAGAAAAAATTTTTAAGTATTATAGTAAGAATAAATTCCACGAGTGACCTGTGTGATATGCTACTATGAAACAGACATGGTATTGATCTATATTCATGCAGACATATTATCCAGCACAAAAGCCAAGCGAGCTCTGTCCTATTCTGCTGATCACAACAAATGAATCCTCACATTCAAAATCAGCTCTAAGATAGACGCTGATACAAGCTTGAGTTCCCAGGGTCCTGCCAAGATGATGAGAAAATTTAATAGTACAATACATGAGAAGTGAACACAGCTGGAAATGTATGGGAAAGAAGAGAGAAGATCTGGGGAACATGGAATTTAAACAATTTCTGAAGGACTGTCATAAGGAAGGGGTGTAACAGTTGTATACAACAGTAACGCCCACAATGGCTTGCATTTATTAAACACTCACTATGTGTAACGAGGTCATGTGTTCATTAATTGCTCCAAATATCAACCCTATAGAGTGTTATGATGTTATCCATTTTATGGTTGAGTAAACTGAGGCAAAGGGGGTGAAATGACCAGCCCAAGGTCACACAGCTAATCCATTTCGAGCTGAACTACATAAGCCAGGTACTTTAATTCAGGGCCCATCATCTTCACCACTGCTCATCACAGGTAGTTTTTTTTTAATGGCCAAAAAGTAGGGCTTGCACTAAATGGTCAGAGATGAAAATTTTGGTTCTATATAAGGAAGAAAACTTTCTTACAATCAGGACTGGACAAAGAGGAAATTCTGTGTCCCAGTGTGTGATGAGCACCCTGTCACAGTAGATTTTCAAGAGCAGACCAAAATGTTCTACGAATTATTGGAGATGATGAACAGGGTGATTTGAGTCCCAGACAGAGGGCTGGACCTCAAGTATCTTTAAGGCTTTTCAACTCCAAGGTCACGACTCCATGACTAAACCCTAAGGAACATCTTAAGCATCCTATACTTATAGCTATAAAGTTGTAAAAAAAAGGAGGTGAAGGTTTTCTGGTCCTTCATTTCCATAAAACCACCAAAGACTTGAGTGTATGAAACCCATTTTAGATTATTTGTTCCCAGACCCGGTTATGAATCAGCGTAGATGAGAAATAACATGTGGCACTCTTACGCAGAGCATTTCCCAGGTTAATCTCCTAAAGCATCTCCCCCAGGTCTTGCTGGATGTTGGTGGGATCTTTAACAAATATTATTTTTAGTAAAATCACACACACATACAATCACTAAACATGCCTATGCTTCAGGATACTTTTGTAATTCCTGGTTCTGCACTCTAAGTAACTGCATGGTGTTGTGGTTGTGGGCTGCCTGACACATCAGGTCTCTACGACTCTGGGTCTCTGCACATGCTGTTCTCTCCATCTGGAGCCCTCACCACGTCATCTAGCTGACTCCAACTCAATGCTTCAGACCTTAGCTTAGGCATCAATCCCTCTTGGAAGGCGGTGCTGACATTCTCCTTCCTTCTTCCACACTCATGGCTATGTAAGGTGCCCTGCCTATGCATTGCCAGAGCAAACAGCATGCAGGTGCTCTGGGAGGCAGCACACTCTACCACAAATGCCCATTCAACTGCATTCTGCATGCACCAGGCAGTAAACTCCCAGAGGCACAGACTGTTCCATACTATCTCTAGGACCTGACACACTGTATATAGATGTCCCAGCTATGTCTAGCAAATGAAAGAGTAAATTGTTGAAAGTTTCCCCATCCCTATGTGGATATATCATATAGATGGATTTTACCTAGGAACCAATCTGTGTAGTAGGTAATCAGCTGCTATTTTTCTAAAGCTGAGAGACAGAGAGCAGCAAATGAAGCCCAGTCAAGTAAAGTTTTGGTAGGGTAGAGGGTAGAAGATGATGGGAACAGAAAGGTCTCAAGCACTGATGACTCGAAGTAGAACACAGTGTGAGGATGAAAGGGAGTCGAAAGCAAGCCTTGCCTCCTTTACCATCCTGACTGAAGTGACTGTGATCAGAGATGACAGTCCCCATTCCTAGGCTATCATTTATGAAGCATGGAGCTCTGAGGGGTTACCTAGCAATGTAGTCCATCTTTAAGGTCAGTGGCAGGAAAGTCAGCTGCAGCACCCCAGAGCCATTGCCCACTAGGTCGATTTGCCTAGTGAGGCCATGTGTAAGATCCACTGGATTTTAAGGTCCTCCTCTTATTCTATTCTGTTTTTTAGTCTTCTTGTTTTATAAGTTATATTCTTGATCATTTTTAAAATAAAAATCTTTTTAAAGTTTTTCAAGATCCCTGCCTTTACTTATTTGTTTATTCTTAAACTTTGTCCTGGCCTGGCACAGTGGTTCACACCTGTAATCACCGCATTTTGGGAGACTGAGATGGGCAGATCACCTGAGGTCAGGAGTTCCAGACCAGCCTGGCCAACATGGTGAAACCCGTTTCTACTAAAAATACAAAAATTGGCTGGGCGTGGTGGCAAGCGCCTGTAATCCCAACTACTCGGGAGGCTGAGGCAGGAGAATTGCTTGAACCCAGGAGGCGGAGGTTGCAGTGAGCCAAGATCACACCAGTGCACTTCAGCCTGGGTAACAGAGCGAGACTGTCTCAAAAAAAAAAAAAAATTCTCCTTAATTATGTACTTCTTCATTTAAAGAGCACAGGACCCATGGCAGGTAATGACAACATTTTACGCAAACCTTTTGCTGTTACAATTTTACCCCTCCTCTTAATGTCTTAGCCTCTCTCTTTTTTAGGATTAACTTTTCTGGCCCCACTCCTAAAAGACTTCAGAAGGCTATTTCTTTGTATTTCTTCTAATTTTCCTGAATTCCTTTCTGTACATTCCCAGGTAGGCTAGGGGAATAGCCAAATATCTTTGCACGTTTTTGCACATTTACAAGCAAGAATAATTTGTTTTTTCTGCATATTTTCATTTAAAATACTCATTTTTATAGAAGGAGGATTTTAAAATTTTTAATACCCATTTTAACAAATAAATATGCTAAAAATGAGAGAAATACGCAATTATATTTCTCAATATAGACATCTATATTACTTTGAACCCGAGTTCTCCAACTATCCTTTAGTCGGAAAATCAGATATGGCTTCTAGTTAATTACTTTTCATTTATAAAAGGAAGAAATATTCTGATAGTAAAGTACTTAGTCAACTATTAAATAGAACTTGGTAGATCCAGACCAAAGCAGTCACACAACAATGCAAAATGTAACCTTGCCCCATGGTGAGCTATGGTTGAATACGACCGGCTTCTGACAAAACAATTCACTGCATAGCTGACCTAAATTACTGTGTTGTTTCTAACCAAATGAATGTGGTATACAAAAAACCAAAATAATTAAGTACTTTGGACTCTGTGCTCATTCAGCACCGACCTTCCCCCACGTTAGCCATTTTGCCATTTAGATACACCAAAAGAAAGAGCGTCACTTTCATCAATAAGCATCTTTTGCAAGTTACCACCTACTCCTTGGCAAATTATTCTTTTTTAAAAAATTAGGTTACCTTTAGCCAGCACCTGTGTTCACCCCTGACATACTAAAAGCCTGACAGAATCCCAGGCACACCTAAACACATCACCTGATCCACTCTTATGGCAACAAAATGTTGCCACAATATTTTGCATGATTTACATACTTGGGATGACTAAGCAATTATATCATTTGCCATTCATACTTTGCCAATTAAAGAGAGTGAATCTGTGGATAGCTATTTACTGCCTACATATTGCTTTTTGCAAGAAATGAATTAATAACATTTCGAGATGTGACAAAAAAGGAACAAATAATTCAGCCTTCAAGAAGATTAATTAACGACAAAGTATTTATTCCCCTCTCAGACGAAGGAATCTCCTTAGGCCTTTCTTTTCTGTACAACTGATGAATAAACTTTCTAACGAACTGTTAAATTAAAATACATTCTGATTTTTTGGTGGTGTTGTTGAGACAGAGTCTCACTCAGTTACCCAGGCTGGAGTGTATTAGTGCAGATCTCGGCTCACCACAACCTTCCTCTCCTGGGTTCAAGTGATTCTCCTGCCTCAGCCTCTAAAGTAGCTGGGATTACAGGTGCCTGCCACCACGCCTGGCTAATTTTGTATTTTTAGTAGAGATGGTTTTTCACCATGTTGGCCAGGCTGTTCTCAAATTCCTGACCTCAATTGATCTACCCACCTTGGCCTCCCAAAGCATGGGGATTACAGGTGTGAGCCACTGCACCCGGCCAAAACACATTCTTCTTAATTACCTATTTGTAGAAATACTACCAAAATATGATCAAGATTCTTTAAATAGAACTTTTAATGAAGACTTTTTTTGCATCTTTAACATGGAGGTACTTCTTAGCGATGATTACATATTTTTAAGCCATACCTGGCAGCCCATCTAAACCAAGTTCAGACACCACTCTGCATGAAATGAAGCTGCAGGAGGAAAGCTGAGCACACAGCACTCAACTGATTGGAAAGAAACATACCATGTTTAATAAAATTCCAGATTCTTGTGGCCGCTGTCCATAAAAATGCTTTGCAGTGTTGGATATATGGTTTGCAAAAGCAAGCAAATCCTCCACGGTTCCATATCTGACTGATGACAACCATGGGACCTCTTTGCCACTAAGCAGCAGAGACTCAGAAAGCTCATCATTTTGATTGCCGTCTTGACACACGGTCATTAGACTGGGTTCATAAACTGCTGGCTCTTCACTTGCATAAAGGTTTTCCATAATGTCTATTACATCAGACACATTTAAGTGTTTAATTAATAAATCAATCTCTTCTTTATTGTCACTTCCAGTGCTCATGTACTCCATTACTGTTGTACTTTCTGGAGAGTCTAGAAAAGAAAACACAAATACTTAGCTTACGATATTTGTATTTGCATTCAAGACCAGCAGGAAACTGACATACGAGGATTGGCAACAGGATTTTATATGCTTTTTATTTTAGAAAACGATGGTTCTGTGTCAACTGTGTGTGTGAATTCAAGTTGACCGTGCAGAGTTGAAAGGGACCCAAGATAACCTTTAATCCAGCTCACTTTGCAGAGGGGAAACCTGAGATCCAGAGAGCTTACTCTTACTCACAGAGTCAGTGGTATCACCTACAGCCAACTTTCACTAAACGTACGCATGAATCAAGAGCAGCTGGGGAATCTTTGAATTCCCCTCAGGCTTCCGGCTCCTTAGGGCTTCCAACCTTACACAACCCAGCTATTCCCCCAAAGTGGCACCCTCCCTGCAAGAATTGCTATGACTTTTTTAAGCGTCCGGTGACTTTAAAGAACTACTTCGCTAAGTGCAGGGACTAACTTGGCAAATAAAACTCAGGCCCTGAAAGCTAGAAGCTGGTAAAATGGATTTCAATCTAAGCAAATTTGATGGCAATAGGTCAAGTTTCAAGAATTATTCTTATGCAAATGAGTTAAACAGCTCTTTGGAAGAAGGACAGGGAGCCTTGTTCTCCCAGTGATGAACGTAAGATGATGATACATTTAACCTGTGATTCAGCTGTCCTCCCTTTAAGACTAAAATTCTTTAATAGTGCAAGGCAAACATCTTGAGGGACCCAGAAGACTAATATCTGGATAAATGGCCCTTGAGAAGCTGTGACTAGTAGAAAGAAGCCAGGCAAGTCAAATCCAACATGAGCAAGGCCAAGTGACTGTATTAACCAAAATTGCATTTCAGTTCTTCTATACAAATCAGCTGCCACACTTAGAGATCTGTAGACGAGAAAAAGAAAGTAAAGCAAGGGTAAAAAGTGACGCTGTTACTCAGGATTTTAGAACAACTCCGTTCTGAAGGAGAAAAGATAAAAGGCTATAAGAGGTCTAAGAGAATTTCAAAGCACACTGATCTACTTAAAACATTGCTGGCACTCCCGAAAGCACAGCCTCTCTTTGAAAGGTATTTCAAGTTCTTAAAAACACAAGCCTTTAACAAACAAGACACTCAGGGCTAAAGCCACGCACCTCTGATCAACCTGGAGCTTCAGTTCAAAGCTCAGGAAATGCTCCACTGCAGAACCACCTGCACGCATGACCCAGCCATCTGCCTCTCAGTGAATTTTATTTTAAAAATTTGCACTCAATCTGCAAGTTAGTGTCAACATTAACTTACTTGATGGTCATTTTCTGACATATAAATCGTGTCTAAGGAAAGTGGTCTAGCACCTGGCAATCCGACATTCCTCTGGTCTCAGAATGCTTGGAATCAAATCTCATCGCCTCCCTCTCCCCCCCACACCCCCATTTATTGCTTGCATGACATTAAGCAAGTCTCTTAACCTCTCTTGACCTCAATTTTCCCCATCTGTGAAATGGAAGTCATAAAAGCACCTACTTCATGAGGTGGTGGTGAGGTTTAAAAGAGCTCAAGCTCAGAAAGCGCTCAGTGCAGGGTCAGGGGCATGGTAAATAAGCTGTGTCATTTTTAGCTGTTTTATATGCATGAGAGAGAAAAGTACTGAGTCAGATATTGCGTTAGCCTCCTTTCTTATCTGCAAATGAGACTATCTATTCCCCTGGCTTCTTCAAGTAAGAAGATAGCATCTAAAACAAGACACAAAGAGAAAAAAAAGGCAGAAACCTATGAAATGCTTTGATGTCTGTTATCACCACAGTGAAATCTAGAGTGAGGAGGCAGCTTCCCCTCCCGAGATCTTCTACATCCTCGAGGGAGATTGTGATTCAGGTTCTTGGAGTCTACTGAGTTAGGAAAGGAACTTCTTAGGTTAATGGAGGAACATTGACTTCGGTTTTACTGAGCTGTTTAGCTGCAGTTTCTGCTTGTCGAATTTAATGGAAACAGAGAAGTTAAAACAAAAACAGCCAAATTTGGGGCCTCCTCAGGTTGAAAGGATCCAAGTCTCTTGGATTATTTAGCAAATGGATGACTTGACAGAAAAGAAAAATGTTGTCAGTACTAACATGACTCAAGAAAGAAACAGGAAAAAAGTCCACACAGTTCAAATTCACTCAGCTGATCCGGAAAGACAAATTCTAGAGGATTTTTTTTTTTTTTTTTTTTTTTAGTAGTAGTAGTAATATTCTTTTCTTCTTTATTCTTTTGTTTTTTTTTTTTTTATGGGGGGGGGTGTTCCTGTGAAAACTGGAAATTCTAAATGACAAATCCTAAAAGAGCTATAACACAAGGTTTTGGTTTTTAAATCCTGCAAAGTCTCAAGCATTTATATGTAAAACCCAAGAGCTTACACACAGATCCACACCCCTAAACTGAAGGTTGCCAGGAACGGGGAGAGGGAGGGAAGCAGGACCGGGAGGTGGAGGAGTGTCTGACGCTGAGACTTTTCTCAGTGCCTGTATTAATTCCTTAGCAACACAGGGCTCCTGTCACGCAAATCTGTGCTCCACAGAAACCCTGCTGACCAGTCCGCCTGCTAACTGCTCCTGCAAAAAGCCTGCGCACTTTCCAGTCTTAATTAAGCACACATATGCTAATAGTTTATGGGTTATTCATGATCCGTACCCATCTAGAGAAAGTCCGGATTGTGAAGGTATTCTAGTTTGGCAGACATTTAGTATAAGATGATTTTCCCCCTAACACAGTTTATAATAAAAGACTTCATCAAATTCCTGCTTCCTAATCGAACAGAAAATTATGCCAACTTTTGGAATTGGAGAGATGTGCAAATACAGTCAAAAGTAGTTACACTGAATTATTTCAGAAATCAGCAATAAAATCGTGAGGAAATTCTGTTCCTAAACATTAACGTAATACTCTTGGCTGCTTCCATATACACAAACAAAATTTGAGTGTTTCCTGGCAAGTGTGAATGAAAATGGCCAATGTACCAGCATATGCTTCTGCCTAACAAAGAATGACTAGTCCTTGTGTTATTTCCCAACCAAAATATTTTTTTAGGCCGGGTGCAATGGCTCACACCTGTAATCCAGCACTTTGGAGGCCAAGGAGGGTGGATCACCTGAGGTCAGGAGTTCAAGACCAGCCTGACCAACAAGGTGAAATTGTCTCTACTAAAAATACAAAAATTAGCCGGGTGTGGCCGCGGGCGCCTCTAATCCCAGCTACTGGGGATGCTGAGAGAGGAGAATCACTTGAACCCGGGAGGCGGAGGTTGCAGTGAACAGAGATCCGGCCATTGCACTCCAGCCTGGGCGACAAGAGCAAAACTCTGTATATGTATATATATTCCTGTCAAAATAGGGCACATCTATGATTATGTTTTTGTTCTCAAAAAGCCCTGGAATGATGTCTTTCAGGCATTTAGAAGAAAGGACCGCCACTCTGCTTCAAAACCTCTAGATGCCTCAACGTGCCCATTTTCCTTATATGACAAAGTGCACGCAAACCTCAATCCTTCGGAGAGAGTTGGGGGCGTCAGCTGGAAGTGGATTACACTCCCTTGGCAAAAACGACTCGGGCCACAGGTATGTAAAGCAACTGCAAGAGCCTTTCTTTCCCTGTTTTTATCAAGGGCAGCCTTTTCTCTTGTCTTCCCAAAGGTGAAATAGATAAGCATCGCAAAGTTTTTTTCACTCTTAAAGGCAGCCGGTGGCCTTCCCCTGTTAACTCTGGAGACAATCCCTGTGCTCCCCAAGTGTCCTTCTCCGCCCAGAGCTAGAAAAATTTCAGAGTCCTGATCAAGCTTTATCTCTCGAAAACAACTTCAGTGAAAACAACTTCTTTTTTCTCCTAGTATTCTTTCTTAGACCAAAAGCCCAGCATGCGTGTTCTGCGACGACTTCTTATAGTCATGGGATACAGTCCAGGTTACAAACTTGAATTTAGTTTCAGCCCTTCACAAGTCTCGGCTCCGCCACCCCACACTCCCACTCCCTTCCTCCCGGTTCTCTCTCCCTTTAGTCAAGGGAGGCTAAAAAGCTTGCAAATTATCAAAGCACCCATCATTTGGGAGGGTCGCGTCCTGCAGCCTCCGAGCTGCACTCACCGGGTATCCGGCAGGTAGAGTGAGGCCGTCCCAGCGGCGTCGGCGACGGGAGGCTCAGTGACAGCGGGTCCCTGCTTCCCCGCGCACTGCCCAGACCAGCACTGCCCTGGCGCTGCGGATCCGGGAAGGAGGAGGAAGAGGGAGGAGTCGCGAGTCTGCACCCAGTGAGAGCCTTGCGCAAGGTGCTTTCCAGCTGTGCCTGGTGCAGCCGGAGACCCGCGAGCGCAGCTGTGGACACACCCCCACCCCTTCCCACGCCAGAATTCCCCTCTGCTGGGGGCACCCTCCATTTCTGCATGGGAATCCCCGGGCACTCATTCGTGATGCGACCCGAAAGACACGCCCGAAACCCCCAACCCTGAGTTACCTGCGGCCTCGGTGCTCCCACGCCTGCCGAGCGCTCCAGCCGCGGCCCCCCGACGGTTCGGTGCGCAGCTGGCTGCAGGCCCGTGGGAGCCGGGCACGCCGGGCCACGGGGATCCGGCGGCGGCGGCGGCAGAAGCAGGAGCCAGGGCGCTGGACCCCAGAGCGTGGCGCGCCGTCCGGAGCGGCGCGGACTAGTGAGCCCCGCGTCGCCAGCGCGCCCAGACCTCCCTGCTCTGCCCCTGACTCATGGCGTCTGAGCCGGCCCAGGGGCGGCGCAGCGGACGCCAGCCACCGCCTCCCCGACTTTTCCATTTCCCCTTTCTCTCCGTAAACAGAAAGAGAAGGCCAGATTGAAGGGGAAGCCAGAGCCCCCGCGCTGGGAAATTCCGCGCCCCCCCGCCCCCTCGTTTGCCCTCGGCGCGCCTGGGCGGAGCTGGAGGCGGGACGAGGGAGGAGCTGAGCGGCGCTAGGGGAGGGGCGCGGTACTGGGGCTGCGACCCGAGTGGAGGGCCTGGGACAGGGACGAGATTTCCCGCAGGCCTGGTGACCCAAGGCGTCCTAATGGCAGAGTTGCAAGAGGCGGTTGTGCCCTTTTCCGGTCCCCAGGGAAGGTCGTATATCTCAGTGTACTCGAGCCCTCCGCCCTTCTCTGGAGTCCCAGGGTCCAGTGGTAGTGAGCGGGGGGGGCGGTCTCCAGACCTTTTTCCCAGCGCCCCACGCCCTGGGGCCACAGAGGCGCTGCACGCCCTCCTATCCGTGCTGTGGGAGGCGGGGGCGTTTCGGGTCTTCTGGGATCCCGGTCTGCGGGTCCGATTGCTAGTAGCACGGCCCCGCCTCTACCAGATCTCGCTTCAAGTCCACACACAATGAGGGCAGTGACCCGTGGTGCGCACGCCGGGACTCGGGCTTAGAGATTCCTAAGAGGCTGTCGCAGGGTGAGCCCGAAACCTGGCGTCGGGCACTCGGCGGGGGGCCCGTGCACCCTGCCTGCAGAACCTGGTTTTCTTCTTTACAGCCTTTATTAAAATTGGTTATTTTGCGGCATCGCCTTATTAGTAAGCGTACCTGTACTGATCTCGACCCGTCCCCCACGCTCCTCTAACTCTCAGTCCTAGCTGCTCATCTGGGGTTTTCCTTCTCGAGTGGAAAGCGTTTACTCCAGATGTAACCGGAAGAGAGTTCTAGAGAAAAGCGCCTCTCTCCCGAAATCCACTCTGCAGGACATTCCCAATAACCCGACACCCCTCCCCCTGCATTTCCCACCTATCAAGCATCCACTTTAGCCAGGCACTCGGCCAGAGCGCAGAGGGCGAGGGACCGTGTCAGGTAGACATCCTCTCTCTCTGCCCTACGGCCCAGGACACGGGGTGTCCCGGGCACAATCCACATCAAACGCGGTTGCAAACCGAGTCCACGCCCTGTTCTTCCCGGTGCCCAGGCCGGTGCTCCCTCTGCAGTTGCAAAACTGGCCCCGCGCGGTGGCACACGCCCGTAATCCTAGTGCTTTGGAGGCTGAGGCAGAAGGATCACTTGAGGTCAGGAGTTGGAGACCAGCCTAGGCAACACAGCTACTCCGTCTCTACAAAAAAAAATCTATAAATTAGCCAGACATGGTGGCTCATGCGGGTGAGCCCAGCTACTCCGGAGCTGAGGTGGGAGAATTCCTTGAGCCCAGGAGTTCGAGGCTCCCATGAGCTACGATCGTGCCACGACACTCCAGCCTGGGCGACAGAGCGAGGCCTCGTCTCACATTTAAAAGATAAAATATATATTTTTTAATCTGACTTGGACCCTCACTAGAGCCCTCCACGTTTCTTCTACGGAAAATGAATTGCAATTCCGACCTGAAGATGTGCTGAGAGAATTGCTGGAGGAGATAGGTTAGCTGAGGCGACAAGCTGGGGCCTCTTTGCAGGACTTTAACTCGCAGACCAGCCCAGACAGCAAATCCAACGTCGAGGGCCGATTGTCTGACTCGGCACTGTCATCCCCCAGTTATTTTAAATACGACAGCGATTTCACAGTATACTCATTGATCTCACCAAGCCGGACGTTTGCCATTCCCTCCAAATCTCCAGGCAGTCCCTTGCACCTAGAGGGGAACCGCTTCCTAAAGGCTGTGCCTTTCTGATCATGGAGGGAGGGAAGGCAGCTTCCACCAACCTGGCAGCACAGACCCGGCGGAAGCAGCCTGGGCCGGGGTTGAGGAGGAGAAGCCCCGCTCGCCTGCGCGCCGGATGGGTGGAATTTGGCATTGGCTCAAGCGCTGAAGCAAAAGTTATCCATACACTTTTGGCCTTTTCGCTGGAAACCGGGTTAGCACAGGTTGTTGCCTCTGATTGTAACGTGAGGGATTGAGAGACGTCTCTTTCTCCTCTGCGGTGTTTAGACAACAAAGGATGATCTTTACACGAGTTTTAAAAATAGAACGATGGAATCACTACCCTCCCCACCCGCCTTGAGTGAGCTCATTAAAACCACACCTAATCTTCTGGGAACTGCATTATTAGCCTTACTTCCTACATAGAAGTCTCCCAAACATAGCTGCATTTTAGGGAGCTGGTGAAATGCCGGGTTAGCAAGGTTCTCTCTTGCTTCTCCTGGCTTACACCATAGCAGGTTTCATCTTTTGGGGTGAATTAGGTGAGTTTACTTGAAAATATTTGTAAAGTTTTTTAACAAGGAGGCCAAAAGGGAAACAGCAACTGAAAAGAAAGAAAAAGTTTGTGGACTCTTTGCATTTATTTATTTATTTATTTGTTTGAGACAGGTTCTTGCTCTGTCACCCTGGCTAGAGTGCAGTGGGGCAGTCTCAGCTCACAGCAACCTCCACCTCCCCAGCTCAAGTGATCCTCCCACCTCAGTCTCCCAGATAGCTGGAACTACAGGCACACGCCACCACACCCAGCTTATTTTTGTATTTTGGGTAGGGTTAGAGACGGGGTTTTGCCATGTTGCCCAGGCTGGTCTCAAACTCCTGAGCTCAATCAATCCGCCCACCTTAGCCTCCCGAAGTGTTTGCATTTTTCTTGGTCCGGTTTTTGTTTTGTTTTTTATTCAGATTTACAAAAACAATCCTTCTCTTTTAGGGGCATGCTAGCTAAGTGAGGTTTTGTTTCTGTTTGTTTTTTGTTTTTTGTGGGGGGTTTTTTTTTTTTGAGATGGAGCCTTGCTCTGTCACCCAGGATGGAGTGCAATGCCATGATCTTGGCTCACCACAATGTCCATCTCCAGAGTTCAAGTGATTCTCCTGCCCCAGCCTCCTGAGTAGCTATAACTATGGGCGAGCACCACCAGGCCCACCTACTTTTATATTTTTAGTAGAGACAGGGTTTTCACTATGTTGACCAGGCTAGTCTTGAACTCCTGACCTCGTGATCTGCCTGCCTCTGCCTCCCAAAGTGCTGGGATTACAGGTGTTAGCCACTGCACCCAGCCACTAAGTAAGTTTTAAACCTATCAATGAGAAGTCCCTTGAGCCAGCATGCACAACCATAGGGGGTTATTCTAGAAGTGATCCTAAAGCACATTACAAAGCTGTGCTATAGAAGCTTTTTGAAGCAGACAAAATGCATTTGCAAATGAGGTGATAGCCAGTTGCAGTTTGCCTGAAGAGGCTTGCTCCACTCACAGGTTGGGACATTCATGGGTTTGTAATATGTAGTTTGGAAATCCGAATTATTTTACTCACAGAAAAAAAAATATTAACAATGGGTAGGTAACCCTGTTGACCCGTTAACCAATGTAACCACAATTGTGCTCTAGACTAATTAATATGATACGAGGCATTGTTTCTCAGTTTTTAATATTCATAAAATATGGAATTTTGTGAATAAAATAAACTGCAATAAATTGGGACATAGCTATAGGTCACTTGGTGAAAATATGTGGTTATTTTTGTAAAATAACAATAAAATACAAAGTATTGAAGGAAAATAATTACATACTGAATTTGAATAAAGCTTTAAATGAGATAGTTTTAAAGTTCAGAGGAACTTGAGCATGATTTCATGATTGTAACTTTTTCTTTATGGTTTTATGTTGAAACAGCTATACATATTTGCTAATCAAGATGTTTGAATAACAGCCTCTTCACACTTTTGATAATAACCTTCAGTGAGAAGCTTTACAGACACACAGGTAATAAATGTATAGCTCTTATTATTGTCTTACGTTGTAAACAATTTGAAACTGGATTTTAAAAGTCCAGTAGCTCTTTTTCCTTTCATTGATGTGTATAAGTTTCTTTTTCTTTTTCTTTTCTTTCTTTTTTTTTTTTGAGACGGAGTCTCACTCTGTTACCCAGGCCTGTGTGCAATGGCATGACCTCAGCTCACTGCAACCTCCACCTCCCAGGTTCAAGCAATTCTCCTGCCTTAGCCTCCCAAGTAGCTGGGATTACAGGTGCTTGACACCAGGCCCCTCCTCGCTAATTTTTTGTATTTTTAGTAGAGATAGCGTTTCACCATGTCAGCCAAGCTGCTCTTGAACTCCTAACCTCAGGTATCCACCTGCCTCGGCCTCTCTTTTTTTTTCTTTTTTTTTTTCCCCCATTTATTTATTTTATTGCTTTTTAGGTTTTGGGGTACATGTGAAGAACATGCAAAATTGTTGCATAGGAACACACGTGGCAGTGTGATTTGCTGCCTTCCTCCCCATCACCTACTTCTGGCATTTCTCCCCTTGCTATCTCTCCCCAGCTTCCCACCCCCCACCGTCCCTCCCCTATTTCCCCCCAACTGTCCCCAGTGTGTAGTGCTCCCCTCCCTGTGTCCATGTGTTCTCATTGTTCAACACCCGCCTATGAGTGAGAACATGCGGTGTTTGATCTTCTGCTCTTCTGTCAGTTTGCTGAGAATGATGGTTTCCAGGTTCATCCATGTCCCTACAAAGGACCCAAACTCTTCGTTTTTGATGGCTGCATTAGTGCTTGGATTACAGGCATGAGCCACCGTGCCTGGCAGATGTGTATAGGTTTGTTATGACAATGTGAGTGGATTTCAGATGTAATTGAAGTTTTTCTGTCCAGGCACAGTGGCTCATGCACAGCACTACAGCCTGGGCAACAAGAGCAAAACTCTGTCTCAAAAATAAAATAAAATAAGAATAATCAAAGTTTTTCTGGTTTTTGTTTGTTTGTTTGTTTGTTTAGTTTTGTTTTGTTTTAAGATGGGTTTTCACCATGTTGGCCAGGCTGGTCTTGAACTCCTGACCTCAGGTGATCCGCCCGCCTCGGCCTACCGAAGTGCTGAGATTACAGGTGTGAGCCACCGTGCCCAGACTGTTTTTGTTTCTTGAGCAGTTTCACTCTGTCATCCAGGCTGGAGTGCCGTGGCGCAATCTCAACTTACCGCAAGCTCTGCCTCCAGAATTCAAGGAATTCTCCTGCCTCAGCCTCCCAAGGAGCTGGGATTACAGGCGCCCACCACCAGCCCGGCTGATTTTTGTATTTTAATAGAGATGGCTTTCCCACTGTGGGAACCAACAGCTCCACCCCATGCCCCACCCCTGCCACTGGCTGCTCCTTGGACTGTGGCCATCTGCTCCAATACCTGAAACAGGGGGCAGAGGTTGCAGTGAGCTGAAACATAAACTCCTCCTTCTAGCATAAACTGGGCCCCTGTTCATTACCACGCAGTGTGTCCTGCAGCTGCTGGCTGATGAGAACCTGTCCAGCCTCCCTTAGTATCTTGGGGGGGGAGCAGAGCTGTCCCTTAGACCTGTGGGGACCACAGGGTGCATGATTAGATTCTGCTGTCCCCCAGTAGCCCTCTAAGACAGCCCAGGTGAGACTGCAAAGACACCAGCCCTGGAGCTACAGGCCCACCTGCCTGCCTTAGGAATGGAGATGAGTATCTATAATGCACTCACGGTACAGCAGTGGGAAAGGCTATGTCCTCGGCTCTTAGAACCCACCCCCCTTCCCATCCACCCATGAAGACAAGGTTGAAAGGAACAGTCTTCTCCAGCCTCCTCTTTCCTTTTTCCTTCTCCTCCCCTTTCCAAACATTTCTGTGCTCACCAGGTTTTGCCTTTACTGTGTAAAGTGAAAAAGGCAAGTGAGCAGGGGAAATGGGGCCTAGGAGAGATGAGGTCCTCCCTTGGGGGAAGGGGAGAGAAGTCCCCGGTAACTCTAGGAAGGGAAGGGGAGTTCCTAAATTCACTCAGCTGTGGCTGTTCTTTATCTTGAAGGCTGGGTGTAAATTGGGCCTATGAACCAAGATCACCTGTTCTCATGTGCAGAAAACTAAAATTTAGGTCACTCAGAGAGCCTGAACAGCACTGTTCTGTGTGCTAAGTGTTAAGAATTTTACTTACTTAGTGTTGTGGCTTCCCCAAATTTGAGGTTCTTGAACCACACTGTAAAAACAGAAACTACTGGTCTGCTCCTCTGTTCCACCTCCAAAATGGAAAGTCCTTGTGCAGGGTTTCTTAATCACGGCCTTCCGAAATGACCACGGCATAGCACTGCCTGCACCAGGAACTCTGCAAGGCTCTGTCCTCACTCACGCCCATGCTTAGCTTTCACTTGCCACACTTTTTTTTTTTTTTTTTTTTTTGAGGCAATTTTGTTCTGTCACTTAGGCTGGAGTGCCGTGGTGTGATCTCAGCTCACTGCAACCTCTGTCTCCTAGGTTCGAGTGATTCTCCTACCTCACCCTCCCAAGTAGCTGGGATGACAGGCATGCACCACCATACCTGGCTAATTTTTTTATTTTTAGTAGAGACAGTGTTTCACCATGTTGGTCAGACTGGTCTCGAACTCCTGACCTCAAGTGACCCGCCGTCCTCTACTTCCCAAAGTGCTGGGATTACAGGCATGAGCCACGGCAGCCAGCCTCACTTGCCACACTTTTAAAGCGGTAGAAAGGCTCAGCAATCATGCTCCCTCCAGCTCCCTATCTCCCTAAACTGCCTAGGACTAAATGCTATGGTGTAGCCCCCGTTGAGCTGGTGTAGATTACACATATGCAAAATGCCTCCTGTCACTCCTTTACACATTAACCTCACAGTCCTCTCCCCTCTCCACCACCCTGGCCCCTACAATGCGGGGCCTGAAAATACTGCACAGTGAAGGTACTGCATGGAAAGGGAGGGAACTGCTGTCAACATATTGTTCAGGCAGGGTAGGAATGGGTTAAAAAAAATATGCACACTCTGATCCCCATGCTGTACATGCAAGTGTAAATGCATAAACAGAGAAAACAAGGCTGGGCACCATGGCTTACCCTGCAGTCCCACAGTTTGGGAGGCTGAGCTGAGAGAATCACCTGAGCCTAGGACACCAGCTTGGGCAACACAGTGAGACCCCATTTCTTAAATTTTTTTTTTCAGTTAGCCCATGTGGTGGGGGTACCTGTAGTCCCATCTACTCAAGAGGTTCAGGCGAGAGGATCGATTGAGCCCAGGAGGTAGAGGCTGCAGTGAGCTGTGATCAGGCCATTGCATTCCAGCTTGGGTGACAGAGCAGGACCCTGTGGTGGCTCATGCCTGTAATCCCAGCACTTTGAGAGGCCGACCTCAGGATCACCTGAGGTCAGGAGTTGGAGACCAGTCTGGCCAGTATGGTGAAACCCCATCTCTACTACAAATACAAAAATTAGCCATGTGGGGTGACGGGCGCCTGTAATCCCAGCTACTTGGGAGGCTCGGGCAGGAGAATTGCTTGAACCTGGGAGGCAGAGGTTATAGTGAGCCAAGACTGAGTCATTGTACTTCAGCCTGGGCAACAAGAGCGAGACTTCATCTCAAAAATAAATAAATAAATAAATAAAAATTAGTAGCAACTGCATTTTGAGCACGTACTATGTTCCGGGGCCTCTGCTAAGCCCTGTGGATGGATTATGTCCTGTGACTGTCATGACAATCCTGAGGTGGGTCCTATTCTCTCCATTTATGCGTGGGATTTACATGAGTTTAAAGAGGCTAGGCGTCCAGGGAAATCCGTTTCTAATCCATGCCTGGCTGACTCTAAACTCAAATAAACAGCTTCCTGCATCTACAGGCAGGGGCTCTGCCGCCTGCAGCAAAGGCGCCTCTGTGTGCGGCTGGGATTTGTTGGTGCCCACTGGGGGAAAACAGGGTTGCCATGTGCTAGCTGTGAAATGCCTCGGCCTGCTCCCAGCCCAGCTTCTTTCCTATGCTGGCTAAAGAAGTGAATGAGTTTCAGGCAGTTTGCAGGTCTAATGTTTTCATCTTTGATCTCTAACTCAGGGGAGGGGCTGTCAAGGAATTTCAGCTATCTCTTGGGAGTAGGGATGTGGGGGGGCTGAGCCCAGGACGCCATAGAACACTAGTTTTGCTTACCCTTAAAGTGGTCGTGCCTTAATTTCTCCAGGTCTGTAGGAACCCAAAGAAACGTGCTGCCTCCTCTCACCCAGAGGCGCTGAGGCAGTTCTGGATGGGAAATAGAAAGTGGGAGGAGGTATTGCTGGAGCTTCAGGCCTGTTTCTACAGCGTTCCCAAGAATGCTTGAGGCAGAGGGAGGCATCTTTCCCCATTCAGCTAGCCAGCAATAGCACAGATCCTCATCTTCCAGGTCAACACTTCTCCTAAAACAACAGTTCCCTGCCCAGAGACTCGTAAAGGCAGTGGCATTCTGCAGTCGCTTGTTACAGCCTTAACCAAAGCCAGCATTAAACTTTTCAGGGATCTTTGTGTGAGAACGAGTTGTTAAACATAGCCATTATTAAAAATAAAGTTCTGGCCTGGTGCGGTGGCTCACGTTTGTAATCCCAGCACTTTGGGAGGCCAAGGCAGGTGGATCACTTGAGGTCAGGAGTTCAAGACCAGCCTGGCCAACATGGTGATACCCTGTCTCTACTAAAAATACAAAAATTAGCCGGGCGTGGTGGCACATGCCTGTAGTCCCAACTACTTGGGAGACTAAGGCAGGAGAATCGCTTGAACCTGGGAGGCAAAGGTTGCAGCAAGCCGAGATCGCACCACAGCATTCCAGCCTAGGTGACACAGCAAGACTCTGTCTCAAAAAATACAAAAAATACAAAATAAATAAAATTCTTGGCTGGGTGCTGTGGCTCACACCTGTACTCTCAGCACTTTGGGAGCCCGAGGCAGGTGGATCCCTTGAACTCAGGAGTTTGAGACAAGCCTGGGCAGCATGGTGAAAGCCTGCCTCTACAAAAACTACGAAAATTAGCTAGGCGTGGTGGCTCACACCTTGGGACCTGTGGTCCTGGCTACTTGGAAGGCTAAGGTGAGAGGATCGCTTGAGCTGAGGAGGCAAAGAACGCAGTGAGCTGAGATCGAACCACTGCACTTCAGCCTGGGCAACACAGTGAGAACCCGTCTCAAAAAGAAATTAAACTTAATTGAAAAATTCCAAGAAAATAAAGTGTATATTAAAGACGTAGATAATAAATACGAAAAGCTCACCACTTCCTGATAATTCTGTTACACTTGTCCGTTCTTGAGGCTCTCTGGGTTACTTGCGTCTATCATATCATCTGTGTGTGGAAACACTGCATAATGAAGTACCTCTCTTTCCAACCCTGCATTCTGTGTCCTCACATTGGTAACTTGAAATACGTCATGGTGGGAAGATTTACGTCACAGAAATCAGCAAATACTACACATCAGGGCAGGCCTTTCAGAAAGCTGATTTTTAAATATTGACTATCACACCACTGCCAATGGGCAGAGTTTATATTTTCTGGTACTTTTGACCTACTTTAGGTTTTCTAATATTTACTTATTTATTTAAGACAAGGCCTCATTCTGTCACCCAGACTGGAGTGCCGTGGTGATGGTAGCTCACTGCAACCCCAAACTCCTGGGATCAAGCAATCCACCGTCTTCAGCGTCCTGAGTAGCTGGAACTACTGGCATGTACCACCATGCCCGGCTAATTTTTTTTACTGGTTTTGTTTTTTTTTTTTTTTGGAGAAGGAGTTTTGCTCTTGTTGCTCAAGCTGGAGGGCAATGGCACCATCTTGGCTCACCACAACCTCCGCCTTTCCAGATTCAAGCAATTCTCCTGTCTCAGCCTCCCGAGGAGCTGGGGTTATAGGCATGCACTACCACGCCTGGCTAATTTTTTTTTTTTTTTTTTTGAGACGGAGTTTCACTCATGTTACCCAGGCTGGAGTGCAATGGCGTAATCTCGGCTCACCGCAACCTCCGCCTCCTGGGTTCAGGCAATTCTCCTGCCTCAGCCTCCTGAGTAGCTGGGATTACAGGCACGCACCACCATGCCCAGCTAATTTTTTGTAGTTTTAGTAGAGACGGGGTTTCACCATGTTGACCAGGATGGTCTCGATCTCTTGACCTCGTGATCCACCCGCCTCGGCCTCCCAAAGTGCTGGGATTACAGGCTTGAGCCACCGCGCCCGGCCTAACTTTGTATTTTTAGTAGAGACAGGGCTGCTCCATGTTGGTCAGTCTGGTCTCAAACTCCCGACCTCAGGTGATCTGCCCTCCTTGGCCTCCCAAAGTGCTGGGATTACAGGCATAAGCCACAGTGCCTGGGCTTTTTTTTTTTTTTTTTTTTTACAGGTTTTTGAGAGAAGAGGATCTCACTCTGTTGCCCAGTCTTGTCTCAAACTCCTGGCCTCAAGTGATACTCCTGCCTCCCAAAGTGCTGGGATTACAGGTGTGAGCCACCTTGCCTGCCCCCCTCCTTTTTTTTTTTTTGAAACAGAATTTTGCTCTATTGCCCAGGCTGGAGTGCAATTGCACAATCTCGGCTCACAGCAACCTCTACCTCCCACGTTCAAGCAATCCTCCTGCCTCAGCCTCCCAAGTAACTGGGATTACAGGCACCTGCCACCACGCCCAACTAATTTTTGCATTTTTAGTAGTGATGGAGTTTCACCATGTTAGCCAGGCTGGTCTCCAACTCCTGATCTCAGGTGACCCACATGCCTTGGCCTCCCAAAGTGCTGGGATTACAGGAGTGAGCCACCGCGCCTGGCCACCGGGCCCTTTTCTAATATTTAATACCACATCTGTCAATCTTTTCCTTTTTTTTTTTTTTTTTTTTTAAAAAAAAAAACAAAACAGAATCTTGCTCTTTTGCCAGGCTAGAGTGCAGTGGCACGATGTCAGCTCACTGCAGCCTCCGTCTCCCAGATTCAAGTGATTCCCCTGTCTCAGCCTCCTGAGTAGCTGGGACTACAGGCGTGTGTCACCACACCCAGCTAATTTTTTGTATTTTAGTAGATACAGGGTTTTACCATGGCCAGGATGGTCTCGATCTCCTGGCCTCATGATCCACCCGCCTCAGCCTCCCAAAGTGCTGGGATTATAGGTGTGAGCCACCGTGCCCTGCTACATCTGTCAGTCTTACTTCTGAGTAGTAAAATCACAGGCAATAAATGGTGACTGTGGCCTCAATTCGCTAGTGGAGGTGTTACTGTAGCTCCATCCTTATTCCAACAGCCTAATCAAGGGAAGAGGAGATTACCCGTCACCTGTCCTGAGGGTCAGGCTGTTGCCTTAGGATAGTCCTACATGGTAGTAGCCAGCCTGTCACTGCAGGCAGTGAAGGGGACACATTCACTCAGAATCTTAACTCCATGCTGATGATGGCTTGGTTTAGGATCAGTGATTTCCATTTGCCTCATAAGAATCACCTAGGAAATTCTCATTCAGTAGGGGTAGGCTTGGGACCCTGAAATTTGAACTTCAGAAAGCAAGAGGGGAATGTTCCTGGGAAATACTAACAAAGTGAAAAGAACACTTTTTACATTCAAATCTCTGCTTCCCCATTTTCTGTACATGTGGCCTTGGGCAAGTCACTTAAACTCGGAGAGCTTTGGTTTCTTTGTGATATAATAGAAAAAAGAAAAGTTATCTTCTTTTCATTTTACTTTTTATAATATCAAAACCTCTTAACCTACACAGCTCTGACCATAGGAGAGAAGTGAAATTATGTATTGCATGTGTTTATACTGCACTAAAGTGTTTTTGACAAACATACTTTCATTTACTCAGTTAATATCCCTGATACAGTGACCCTGAAAGTTGCTGTAACTAAGCTTGTTTTGTATTTGAGAAACTGAAATTTGGAGATCCAGGATCACTCAGGCCATACACATGGCCAAAACTCTAACTCAAATGTGTTGCCTTCAAAATGATATAGCTGTTGTATTATTATATTCTTGGACTTAGCAGGTGCTAAGCCACTTGCTCATTCAAGACACACTTAGGCACATCAGTGGACTCCAGGAATTGCTACAGGTCCTAGAGGTGAAGCCCACATTACTCATCGGCTGCTGTCAACCATGAAGCCACTGGCCAGCCCTCCTCACTTCTGGATGAGCCCTGAGTGGGAGCCCAGGTTGCCTCCCACATTCTTGTTTGCTTGAAACCCACCATCATGAGTGGTGCTAGCTAAGTGAACTGCTACCCAGTTAGATCTCCCAGTTTTATCCCTCAGATCCAGGATCCACAGAGCATAGACTGGGTGTAGAGACATCCTGGCAGAAGGAGATACTGGAATATTGAGATGTATCTTCTTGGCACTAGTTAGTTAATTTGGGGAAATTTCAGATGCTCCCCATCCTCATGCACAGATTATAGTTCTAACTGCTCCCAGGAGAACAGCAAATTAGAGAGCACATTCAGAGTTTATATTTTTTAAATATAAACTTAAATCTGATTGCAAAACAATTCCTATTTACTAAAGATGTGCTGGAAAAGAGGGATAACGAAATTTACCCACCAATCCCAACACTTGGATCAGTGATAATTGCTGTCACTGAACATCGCTCTGACTTGTAAAGCACAGACATTAACATTTTATAACCTTTATCTCTGGTATCTGTTTCTAAAATCAGCTTCACAAGCGAGAAGAAAAGAATAACCACAATATCGTTTTAAAGACAATCTGCTCCCTCATCCGTTCATTCAGCAAATATTTGAGTGTAGTATGTGCCAGTCACAGTTTCAGGTGCTGGGGAGTAGCAGTGCACAAAACTCAATGGCCTTCCTGGAGTCTAGAGCATAGTCTGGGAGAGAGAGAGAAAGAGAGACACTGGACAAATAAATAAGTGCACGTAAGTGCACAATTTATGACACCTGCCAAGAAGGAAATGAGCAAGGTGAAGGAAGCGAGTGGGATGGGGAGAGACGCTTTTGGATTAGAACTTCCTTAGGTCACAAAGGATACTTCTGAGACTGTGATGCTCACATAAACATAACACTAGATATTATAGCAACCTGGTATAAGTCAAAAGTCCCTGTGGTTGGATAATCATTTGTCACTGAAGTCCATGTTTCCATTTTGTTATTAATTGATATGGATAGATTCTCAAAGTAAAGATGTTACAGGTGATTTAATCTAACACTTTTGCTTTATAAATGATGAAACTGAGGTCAAGAGGGTGTCTTAGTTGGAATCACATTACTAGCAAATAACGGAACTACACCCAGAAGCCAACTTTGTTTGTTTGTTCTTTGTTTTTGAGGTGGAGTTTTGCTCTTGTTGCCCAGGTTGGAGTGCAGCAGCATGATCTTGGCTCGCTGCAACCTCCACCTCCCAGGATCAAGCGATTCTTCTCCCTCAGCCTCCTGAGTAGCCGGGATTACAGGCATGTGCCATGATGCCTGGCTAATTTTTTATTTTTAATAAAGACGGGTTTTCTCCATGTTGGTGAGGCTAGTTTCGAACTCCTGACCTCAGGTGATCTGCCCATCTTGGCCTCCCAAAGTGCTGAGATTACAGTCATGAGTCACCGCACCTGGCCAGAAGCCAAACTTTGGGCCCACAAATTCCATCTATTACAACTATAACATTCAGCTCCTTTCAGAAAAGAATATTATAGGCTGGGTGCGGTGGCTCATGCCTGTAATCCCAGCACTTTGAGAGGCCAAGGCAGGTGGATCACTTGAGGTCAGGAGTTCAAGACCAGCCTGGCCAATATGGGGATACCCTGTCTCCACTAAAAATACTAAAATTAGCCGGGCATGGTGGTACATGCCTGTAATCCCAGCTACTCAGGAGTTTGAGGCAGGAGAGTCGCTTGAACCACCCCAGAGGCTGAGGTTGCAGTGAGCTGAGATCTCACCACTGCATTCCAGCCTGGACAACAGAGTGAGACTCAGTCTCAAAGAAAAGAAAAGAATATTATAAATAAATGTTGCTTTATGTAGTTCCCATAAACACATTGTAATCAAATATAATCAATTACATAGTAATTGAACCTGTTTTTTTTCCCTAGTGGAAAGTCTGGGGTAGGAGAGAAAACATGGGCTTTAATGGTATATAACATCCAGATGCCCATTGTTTTTCTTTTTTTGCCTGATACTAGCTGTTGATTTAGAAAAGCCACTTAATCCCTTTGAGCTTTACTTTCCTTGATTATAGAAAAAAAAAAAAGGCATAAATAGAGGGAACAAAATTAACCTCCTTGATCCCAGAAAAATAAAGTAGAGCTTGGTGGTGGTTGGGTTTTTCTTGCAACTCAACAGGGCTCTGGTTAGTAACAGAAACCCCACGTAGAGTTTCTCCAGTGCGTGGAGAAACCTGGGTAACCACTCGGCAGATTGAAGCCTTATCACTGTGGTTTTTCTCTTTAAGATACGGAAACTTCCGGTTTCCTTTGGTGCCTCTTTTATTTCACTTACTTTATTGCATCACAAGCTATGTGGCAGTGGTTTCATGTTTACCATGTGAACTGGATTATCCCTCTGCAAATCTCCCTTGAGTTCTTGGAAAGATATCTAACACTGATAAGAAACAGGACATTTTAAAAGAAATACCCAACTAAGGAACTATTGAATGTTTGACATAGTTTGCAGATGCTTTAGGGAGATCTTAACAGCTTCTTTTTTCTCTTTTGTTTTGAGACAGAGTCTCAGTGTAGTGGGACCATCTCGGCTCATTGCAAACTCCAGTTCCTGGGTTAAAACGATTCTCCTACCTCAGCCTCCTGAGTAGCTGGGATTACAGGTGTGCACCACCACAGCCTGGCTAATTTCTGTATTTTTAGTAGAGACAGGGTTTCACCATATTGGTGAAGATCAAGGCTGATCTTGAACTCCCGACCTCAAGTGATCCACCCGCTTCGGCCTCCCAAAGTGCTGGCATTACAAGCGTGAGCCGCCTCCTCTGGCAACAGTTTATTATTTATTATTATTATTTTTATTTGTTTTGAGTCGGAGTCTCACTCTGTCATCCAGGCTGGAGTGCAGTGGTGTGATCTCGGCTCACTGCAACCTGAGTCTCCTGGGTTCAGGTGATTGTCCTGCCTCAGCCTCCCAAGTAGCTGGGATTACAGGTACCCGCCACCAAGCCTGGCTAATTTGTGTGTGTGTGTGTGTGTGTGTGTGTGTGTATGTATGTGTGTTTTAGTAGAGACAGGGTTTCACCATGTTGGACAGATTGGTCTCGAACTCCTGACCTTTGGTGACCCACCCGCCTTGGCCTCTCAAAATGCTGGGATTATAGGCATGAGCCACCATGCCCAGCTAACAATTTCTTTAGAAAGGTCAGTTTAAAGGCCTATTTTTGTGTCTTAGGGAGTGTTTGCTTTTTCATACACTGGAACAAAGAAGAGCAAGCCTAGTGTTTAATGTCCTGAGCCTTTAGCTACACAGCTGCCCAGGCGGGCTTTTCCTTTTCTAACGCAGCTGGGCTGCCATAGAGGAAGGGAAAGTGGCTTGACTCAGGAAGAAAACATGGGTCCCATCCCCAGGAATGGGGTCAGACTATTTCCCAGATGCGGATCCCCATCCAGCTAGAGGCTGTGTCCTCTGCCTTGCAACCCACTGGAAGGTACAGTCATTTCTGCCCACAGGAAGACAGTCTGGCAGCAGTAGCATTTTCTAAGGGAGCCAGTGACAGATGGCTCTGATGGCACAATAGCCCACAGAGGAAAGAAACATGGGACAGTGATCTCTCTTCTCTCTTGCCTCTTCCAAGGATACCTTCTTTCTTCCTTTCTTATTTTGAAGAAAAGAAGACCTGAGTTAGTATTAAATGTGGCAGGACTAGTGGGCTAGGTGCAGTGGCTCACTCCTGTAGTCTCAGCATTTTGGGAGACTAAGCTGGGGGATTGCTTGAGTCCAGGAGTTCAAGACCAGCCTGGACAACATAGGGAGGCACTGTATCTACAGAAAAAAAAAAAAAAAGTAAATAAATAAAATTAGTCAGGCACGGTGGCACACACCTGTAGTGCCAACTACTCTGGAGGCTGAGATGTGGGGATCACTTAAGCCTGGGCAACAGAGTCAGACCCCATCTCAAAACAAAATGAAACAAAGAATAGAAAAGAGTAATGCTGTACTTTTACAGGTGACTGTGCATCTGAACACATGGGCTTACTGGGGTCTAAGTTCATAGAACTCATTATTAAAGAGGGGATAACAATTGAAAATCGCATGTAAGTAAAGTAATAAAACTCTCCTTAATATAAGTCAAAAATTAATATGGAAGCAATCATAGAAAATAAGCATTCTTGGTTTGCTTGGAGAAAAGTGCTTCATTTCTGTATTTTACTTGACTTTGACTTTGACATGTTCGATCATTCATTGAATACTCAGGCATTTGACAAAGGAGGTCAAGAAGTCCCCAGCGTTAGAGCTGTGGATCTCACATAAGAGCGCAGGAATCCCTGGCAGGCAGGGCTGGGGAAAGCATAAGAGTGGAGGACTTTCAATTATACTCAGCCAATTTGAGGAGAAACAAAGTATGTTAACTGTATAGTTAGAGAAAGCATGATTGTTACACTGTAACAAACATAGAAATAAAAAAGAAAATGCAAAACTTCCGTGATTTTAAAAATAACAGGCACAGTTTCATAGAATTTGCAAGAATGTAATAGTTCGTGTGTTTCAAAACTATCATGCAGCTGGGACGACAGGCATGTGCCACCACACCTGGCTAATTTTTGCATTTTTTTTTCCTTGTACTGACATTTATTTTTAAATGGTATTGAACAAATAACATAAGTAGTTATTAATTTTTGCATTTTTTGTAGAGACAGGGTTTGACCACATTGCCCAGCCTGGTCTCAAACTGCTGGGTCAAGTCATCGACCAGCTTTGGCCTCCCAAAGTGCTGGGATTACAGGCACGAGCTACTGTGCCTGGACCAATATATTTACTTATTTATGTATTTAGCTTTTATTTTTATTTATTTATTTTGGAGACAGGGTCTCACTGTCATCCAGACTGGAGTGCAGTGGTATGATCTCAGTTCACTGCAACCTTCGCTTCCTGGGCTCAAGTGAACCTCCTGTCTCAGCCTCCCAAGTAGCTAAGACTACAGGTGTGCACCACCATGCCTGGCTAATTTTTGTATTTTCAATAGAGATGGGTTTCACCATATTGGCTAGGCTGGCCTCGAACTCTTAACCTCAAATGATCAGCCTGCTTCTGCCTCCCAAAGTGCTGGGATTACAGGCATGAGCCACCGCGCCTGGCCTCTCTGTCATTTTGGACTAGATAGACCTTTTTTCAATCTAGTTCTTTACCCCAATGCATGGTAAAGGTCACAATGCCAGGCTAAGGCTTTCTAGTAAAGCTCCTGGTTGTCAGGTAGTGGGAGAGCTGAAATCAGGATTATGAGATGTGGCTGAAATGTCTGCTGCAGCTCCAGATAAGAGAGTCCCAAGACCCAGGATGGCAGCATACTCTCCCAAGATCTGCAAGCCAAGCAACCTTCTACTTTCTTGATGTTCCCCACTGACACATAAAGATCACAGCTTTTGTCACCCAAGGTGGCTCATGCCTGTAATCCCAGCACTTTGGGAGGCCAAGGCAGGAGGATTGCTTGAGCCCTTGTTCGGGACCAAACTGGGCAGCATGGCAAGACCCCATCGCTACAATAATAAATAAATAAATAAATAAATAAATAAATAATAAATAAATAGCTAGTCATAGTGGCGTGCACCTATAGTCCCAGCTACTCTGGAAGCTGGGGTGGGAGGATCGCTTCAGCCTGGAAGGCAGAGAGCTGAGATCACACCACTACACTCCAGCCTGGGTGACAGAGTGAGACCCTGTCTCAAAAAAACAAACAACAACAACAACAACAACAACAAACACAAAAACCAGCTTTTGAAAAGTGACAGAGTGACAAAGATCACAGAACAAAGAGTTAACACAAAAAAGTAGGTGGTTCTTCCATTAAGAACAACCAGAGCTGGGCAGAATTGAAGCTGTTTCCCCTACCAGACGATTGGACCCCTCACCTTTTAGGGGAAGGGTCTGGGTGGGAGTGGGGGAGAAGCCTCCTTCAAAACCAGTTTTCAGAGACCTGGATGCCTTTTGGAGAGGACTGAATTTGGGTTAGCCATTCACATTTATTTCTGCCCATTTGCAGTTATTTCATGGAAGCAAAATCATTTCTTAAAACCAGTGTTATTTCCACCTCTTCCAAAAGGAGCTTTATTATGTAAACTGAGAACTTGCAGTTCCATCCTGTAATGACTTGATTAGTCCTGGGAAAGCTCCTGCCTTTCATCCTATTCTCCCTCATCTCCTGGTGCCAGGAAGGGCCCCCACAGGACCCTCCCAGGTCTGGAGGTGTCCCCCTCACTGTCACTGTCTCCTCCCTTATCACCTGCTAGTCCCTGAGGCCTTCTGAGTGATGGGGAGGGTTTGGCCCAGATCCTCATGGGGAGCAAGCCAGGAGATACTTCCCTAGGTCAATCCCTGGGGAGGCCTCACTTGCTTCATTTCCCCATTCATCCAGTTAACACATGCTTAGTGCTTCTCTTATGCCAGACACTGTGCTCTGCACTTCACTCTGTGAGCTCTGATCATAGGGACTGGTATTAGTTTTCATTTATGGATGAGGAAATCAAGGCTTAGAGGGGTTAAGTTGCTTACCTAAGACCACGTGGTTAATGAGTGGCTTTGCTGTTCTGGGACTTAGTCTGAATCCAGCCAAGCGGCTTCCAGTGCCAAGCTCACACCAGATCCACACTAGGAGCAGAGGAAGCCACATTGCAGTGGGCAAGAGCTTCCTGGAAGTGTGTGGCCCAAGGCCAGGAGGGACCAGGCTGAGACAGTGCTACCGACTGCTTACTTTCCTCAGCTTCAGATTTTCAGCATCAGCAAAGCAGAACCCCAGTGAGACAGGCCAGGGTGGCAGGAGGCTCTTGGTGACTGTGGACGGGCTCTGCTGGTGGGAATTTGATCCCATCATTAGTTTTTGAGCTCTTGCCACATGTCAGGTACGGGCCCTGCTCCAGGAATCCCACATACCACCATGTGCCATGGCCTGGGTCTCTGCTATGGCTTCAGTAGCTCATGTTCCCCTCTTCCTGGGCACCCGTCTTGAAGGATCCTAGATCTTCAGGCCAAGGCATTCCCAGAATCCCCAAGCTTCTGGGCCCCTGCCTGCAACACTGATGCTGATCACAGTCCTCCCTGCCCCGCCCCCCCACCCCCCGCCCGGCTCCCAGTCCAGGCCAGGGATGGCTTCTGTTTACCTGAGTCTTCCCAGCTCAGCTGAGTTCCAGCTCATAGTGAGTTACATGTTGGGAATCAGCTGAGAGCTGGCCCTGAAGATCCCTGAATAATGCATCAAAGCCCTTCTCCCCTGCAGAGCCATTAGGGTGGGAGTGAGGGGGATAGTGCAGAGGAGTCACTGTGTCCCCTACCCCAGGAAGAACACTAGGGCTCCAGAGGTCTTTGCCCTGGTGTGCATGGGCTGGAGACTCTTTGAGTCTCAAGGAAAAGGATCAAAGGTAGGCGCTTTCCCAGGACTCATCAAGTCATTATAGGATGGGATCGCAGGTGCTCAGTTTACTTGATAAAGCTCCTTTTGGAAGGACCAGTCCACAGGGCTGGGTAACCCAGTACATAAGTAAACCGAGGTAGGCTTGGGGTGACTACACACCCAGTACTTCCTCCAAAAGAGGGCAAAGGAGGTTCAGCTTCCAAATAGTCAGACTTTTGCCATTGAAAACTTTAAGAAAAAACTTATTTTTAGCATCCACATAAAAGTTGTGTTGTATGGTTTATGGTTTTCTTTTTCTTTTGAATTTTCTCCCCTGCAGAGAAGCCCAAAGCATTTTCAGTGATTAGACCTGGAAAAGTCAAAGTCATTCCTGGAGATCCAGTCATGACCACAGAAGAGCAGAGCTGGAGGGGCCTGCTGAGTTCTCTCCATCTACCCCACCCCACTCCCAGAACTCTACAGGCTGGACAGTCCAGGCCGATTCAGGCATCCCCTTCTAGTTCTATGAAGAAAGTCTAGGAGTGGAGTGGAGAGCTTCAGAGAAGCTTCAGAGGGGATCGGAGGGAGGGGGAGGAGCAGAAAGAGGGAGGGGGAAGGGGGAAGAGCATGCCAGATGGACAGAAATTTTGCTCCTCCTGCACCCTGTCCTTCCCCTAGACCCAACTGAGCCTTCCCAGGTGCTGTGCATGGAATGTTTGTATCCTGATGACGGGATTAGTGCCCTTATAAGAAGAAACACAATCAAGCAGTCTCTCTCTCTCTCTCTCTCTCTCTCTTTCTTTCTCTGTGCCATGTGAGGATATAGCAAAGAGGTGTCCATAGGAGAAACCAAGAAGAGAGTTCTTACTCAACCCAAACCATGCTGGCAGCCTGATCTCCGACTTCCCAGCTCCAGAACTATGAAAAATAAATTACTGTCTAAGCCACCTAGCAATTTGTTATAATTTGTTATCGAAGCTGGAGCTGACAAAGGCACCGGGCCGCTATGTGACTTGACTGCCTGCTGTCTCTCTCTTTGCTGTCCAGCCCCTGGGGACCCTGGTTCTCGGCCCCTGACCTGCCTGTGTGCTGTCCCTCCCACAGTCTGCAGCTTCTGCCACTGCTCTTGGCCATCTCTTCCACGTGTGACCACTCGCTCCTCATTCCCTCTGGGATGAGCTCACGCCCTCCTTTGGTGCCAATTACTATCATGGCATTTGTGCTGCTATAACAAAATAGCTGAGACTAGGTAATGTGTAAAGAACAAAAATGTACTTCTCACAGTTCTCAGGGGTGGGAAGTTCAAGATCAAGGCTCCAGCAGGAATGTAGTCTAGTGAGGGCTGCTCTCTGCTTCCAAAATGGTGCCTTGAAAGCCAAGTCCACCAGAGATGAGGAATGCTGTATCCTAACATGGTGGAAAGGATAGAAAAGCAAAAGAAGAAAACTGAGCTAGGTCGCTACTTCAAGCCCTTCCATAAGGTCACTAACCCTTTTGATGAGGGGGCTCTTTCCTCCAGACTTAATCATCTCCTAAAGACTCCACCTCTGGTTCCCCCCTCCCAGCCAGAGTCTCACTCTGTCGCCAGGCTGGAGTTCAGTGGCACTATCTCGGCTCACTGCAACCTCCGGCTCCTGGGTTCAAGCGATTCTCAGCCTGCCTCAGCCTCCTGGATAGCTGGGATTACAAGTGCGTGCCACCATGCCCAGCTAATTTTTTGTATTTTTAGTAGAGATGGGGTTTCACCATGTTGGCCAGGATGGTCTCTATCTCCTGGCCTCCTGATCCACCTGCCTTGGCCTCCCAAAGTGCTGGGATTACAGGCGTAAGCCACTGCACCTGGCCAAGACTGCACCTTTTACTACTATCACGTTGGGGTTTACGTTCCAATATGAATTTTGGGGAAGACAGAGATATTCCAACCATAGCAAATATACTTTACTTAAAAAAAAAAGGAAAATCTCGTCTCTAAACATGATATTTTAAGAGTTTATATATTTACAGCCCAATTTTCCGCTTGCTTGCATACATATTTGTGACCACGAGTGTCATTCTTAGCTGAGAAAAGCTTCAGTCAAATTTTTTTAAAAGTCTCACATTATTAACATCTTACTCGGATAAGATCAAATTTCCAACCTAGATTTTAGGTTAAGACAGAAACCCATAGTCATTTGTTGCAACGTGAGAATGACATAGAGATATTAACTAGCAGAATCCAACTATAAAAATAAATGTAAGGGCACAATTCTCTACTAATGACTCCCCTAGACAAATCATTGCTTGGCTAGCAATGAATCAACTAAAAACGGAAGTGAGAACAGTTGGAGTCCTTTTGGCAATGGATGGCTGTTTATGAGCCTGCTAAGTGAAGAGAGATCAGAAACAAGGGATAAATGGCACACTCATTTGGGGTTGAATGGAGCAATGGGATGATCTTGGAAATATAAGTATCCTGCTTAATGGGGCTTGTCTACTTGCGATTCGATAAACTAATATACGTAAATTCAAAGAGATAAAGGACATGAACACTCAGAACAAAATTACAGGAATAAATTTAACAAAGAGGCACCAAAGTGGAGATAAGGGCCACCGTTCCGCATCTGACATCTTTAATTCTTGAGTCATGGGGATGGTAAGGTACAGACCGGCGTCTTCTGACTGGAAGCTAAAACCAGCCTTTGGGGTGGCTTCAGAGACTGCTGAGATTCAAGATGCGAAAGCAGATGTTGTATGGCCGAAAATATCCCGAATGCGAGGGCATTTTCAAAGGCTGTGGTGCTCGGGGAAAAAGAATGCTGTGTGTTTAAAAAGACAAAATAAAATAAAAGAATGGAAACAAGGAAGAAACAGTGACCGGAGCATAGGGTGACCATATGTTCTGGTTTGCAAGGTACAGCTAAGGTTATGTCTGCTGTCGCGGTGCAATTATAACAGTGGCCCTTTCACTTTCCAAAATGTCTGGTTTTGGATGATAAATCATATATCAGCCTACCAAAGAGGGGAAATCAGCCAGAAGACCCAGGGTGTCGATTTCAAAGGGTGTGGGCTGATCCGCAGTCGCGCTCCTGCCGCTGCCCAGCTGAGTGATGTGCAGCGCCTCTGCCTCGCCTTACCCCCCTGCCCGGGTCTCCAGGAAGGCTGGAGCAGAACCCTCGGCTTCCGCGCTGCTCTGGTGCCACCTGCTGGTGACATGGGGGAACTGCTTCTCTCCATCCTGCTACCCAGCACCCCGCCTCCCCACCCCGACCCCGGACAGCCTTTACTTTTCCAAGAGACATTCAGAGCACGCGAAGCCCTGGCTGGGGAGTGGGCTGGACCTGCAGTGAAGAATCAGACAGGCCCAGCTTAAACTAACAAAGCCAAGCTCCTCCTCTTCTACCCACTGCTGTCCTGTCTCATTTTGTAGAGGAGAAACTGAAGCCCAATTCAGAATTTTCATTGGTAGGACTGTGAGGCATACAGCTGGAGTCTCCCAGGTGCCGTTGCCAACATCTCTGTCTTTCCCCTAATACATTAGGTTAGTGGGGAAGCAAAAGAACTTAAGCTTACCAAGCGCCTACTGTGTACTGGGCACAGTGGGCACTTTTCTCTCCAGCCTGGCAATTGATGGGAAATAGGTGATTGATTATACACCTGAGATATAGGATCAGAGTGGGCTTGTGATGTGCTCACAGTCTCTTAGCTGCAACTGGAACTCAGCGGTCTTTGACTCTAAAGCCAGTGCTCGTTTTGGGTCTCCAGCTTGAGCAATAGTTGCAAAATGCAAAGAACACCATGAAAATCTAATATTGATCCATATAAGACTGTATTGCAAACAAAAACACAGAGTGTCTTCATGGGGGTGACAGGGAGATGGGGAGATTATCTCAATTCTATGTAACCTGGGAATTCTCTGAGGAAAATGAATGAAGCCTGAAGGAGTACAATTTGTCTGATAAAGAAAATCTGTCAGAATGTAGGGCCTTGTGGGTCCTGAGTGAAGGTGGGAATCCACGGTGCTGGGCATTTCCTAAGGTGTTATTTATGAAATTACTCAGGGCGGCGGGGCGTGGTGGCTCACACCTGTAATCCCAGCACTTTGGGAGCTGAAGCGGGCGGATCACGAGGTCAGGAGTTCGAGACCAACCTGGCCAATATGGTGAACTCTGTCTCTACTAAAAATACGAAAATTAGCCAGGCGTGGTGGCACATGTCTGTAGTCCCAGCAACTCGGGAGGCTGAGGCAGGAGAATTGCTTGAACCCAGAAGGTGGAGGTTACAGTGAGTCAAGATTGCGCCACTGCACTCCAGCCTGGGCAACAGAGGGAGATTCTGTCTCAAAAAAAAAAAAAAAAGAAAGAAAGAAAAGAAAAGAAAGAAATTACTCAAGGCCTCGGTGCAAAACCCCATGTCTACAAAAAATACAAAAATTAGCCAGATGTGGTGGTGTATGCCGGTGGTCCCAGCCACCCAGGATTCTGAGGTGGGAGGTTCACCTAAACCTTGGAAATCAAGGCCACAGCGAGCTTTGATTGTGCCACTGTACTCCAGCCTGGATGACAGGGTAAAACCCCATCTCAAAACAAACAGGGGCTCTGTGCAATAATTTTTGCAGTGTCGTGGGTCTCTAAAGATCTTAATTTAGGCCCTAAACTCAGATTAAGATTAGTGTAGACTGAGATAGGATAAGTCTCAGGAGAGTGGCTGATATGCCAGTGGTTCCCAATGGCTGCACCTGGAGAGCTTAGCATCACCTGGAGGCTTGAAAACATTCCGATGCCCACGCCCCACCCATGTTTACATGCCAATTTGGTTGCAAGTTGGCCACTCAAAATTTCTAATCTCTACTTTTTAATAGAATTGATCCATAATAAATGTGATAATTGACTTCTTCTGATTCAGATTTCTTATCAGGTATTGATTTAACATGGCTTTGTTCAGGTCTGTTTTAAATTTTAAAACAATTTATAATTTCCTACAGATAATTTTGAGGTTGAATGTCTTTCCCTTCAGGTGTAGATAACTGGATTGATCTAATCCCTGGTTCATGGCACACTATCCCACTGGTAAAATGCAGGAGCATTTTAATATGTTTGTTTATTTTTAAAATATAATAAGCACCATTTTTAAAGGCAGCTTACTATGCAAAATCAAAGTTAGGACCGTGACAACTTACAGCGGGCAACACAGCATTTCCCCATGTTCCAGACTCCCTATCACTTCTCCTGCCACAGGTAATCACTCTCCTGGATCTCACATTCTTAGTTCCCTTGAGTTCCTTTTCTCTTTTCAAAATTGTGGTAAAATAACATGACATGAAATTTCCCATCACTACCATTGCTGAGTGTGCAGTTCAGTACTGCTGAGTATATTCATGCTGCTGTGCCCCGTCTCCAAGAACTCTTTCCATCTTGCAAAACTGAAACTCTACACCCATCTATAACTCCCTGTTTTCCCCTCCTTCCAAGATGCTGGCAACCACCATTTTACTTTCTATTTCTGAGTTTGACTACTCTAAATACCCGCTACAAGCGGAATCATACAATGTTTGTCTTTTTGTGCCTGGTTTATTTCACTTAGCATAATGTCTTCAAGGTTCACCCATGCTGTAGCATGTGCCTTTTGGCTATTGTGAATAATGCTGCTATGAAATGTGTGTACAGATGTCTCTATTCCCCTAGAGATCCTTTTGGTACAGTTTTTGTGAGACAGGGTCTCACTCTGTCGCCCAGGCTGGAGTGCAGTGGTGCAGTCATGGCTCCCTGTAACCTTGAACTCCCCAACTCAAGACATCCTCCCCCCTCAGCCTCATGAGTAGCTGAGACTACAAAACTGCAGCACCACACCTGGCTAATTTTTCTAGTTTTTGTAGAGACAGGTTTGCTATGTTGCCCAGGCTGGTCTTGAACTCCTGGCCTCAAGCAATCCTCCTGCCTTGGCCTCCCAAAGGGCTGGGATTACCGGCATGAGCTACCATGCCTGGCCTATATATACATTTTCTTTTCAGCTGTTTTCCAAGTTATATAAGACATGCTGTATACATCCTTCTGGAATTTGTTTTTTTTACTTAATATTATATTGTTAAGATTCATCCTTATTGTTTACAGCTGACACTCATTCTTTTTGACTGCTTGTGACATCACAGAAGGTCGAGATTCTGAGATCTCTTAAGGACTGATGCTGGGAGTGTGCACTGCTATGACCACTGTGGAAAACAGTTTGGCTCCATCTCATAAGGTTCGCACTTTCCAGCCCAGCAATTCTACTCTACATCCAAGAGAAAAAATTCTTGCCTATATAAAACAGGGGATGTGGACAAGGAATGGTCCTAACAGCTCTGTTCAAAACAGAAAAAAACCTATTGCCCATCAACTGGAGAGTGGGCGACTAAATTGTGCTTTTTATTCCCTTTGACTTCCTGTAGTCTTATGATGCAAGTGGCTTTCCTACGGCTAGCTTGGAGAGGAGGACACCCTTGGCAATTGAGTCTGTAGTGGCAGTCCTGCTTAGCCCTAGGGCAATCAGTGCTGCCCGAATCAAGAGTAAATAGAATAAAGTGCCCCATTGAGCCAATACCCTGGGTCCCTGGAGGTACAGGTTTGTACCTGTAGGGAATACCCATCATACAATTCAGTCTTTTCAAACACTTCTGTCACTGGGCTGAGTCCAAAGGACACCCTCTCTCAAAACATTACGAAGTTTATTGGGGCTATCATTTATAGGGGACTTATCATGTGCCTGATCATGTACTGGTGTGCTAATTGCATGCATTATTTCATGTATTTATTTCTTATTCATTTATTTGAGATAGGATCTCTCTCTGTTGCCTGGTGCAGTGGTGCGATCATGGCTCACTGCAGCCTCAAACTCCTGAACTCAAGTGGTCTCATCTCACCTCCCGAGTAGCTGGGACAACAGGCATAAGCCACCAAGTCCAGCTAATTTTTTTAAAAAACATTTTCATAGAGATGAGGCCTGGCTATGTTGCCCAGCTAGTCTCCAGCTCCTGGCTTCAAGCAACCCTCCTCCTTCAGCCTTATGATTTCATTCAATCTTCACCATCACCCTGTAAGAGTGCCTGGGGGTAGGTGCTCCATACAGTAGCAGTGTTATCACCTCCGCTCTTAGTTGACAGCGAGACTCAGTGTAGTCAGGCAACTTCTCAAAGGCTACACAGCTGAAGGGTGGCTGAGCCGGGATGAAGATCTAGGACTCTAAAGCTGGTGCGCCAGTAAATGAGAAAAGTCTCTGAGGGTTCAGGATGCTTCCTCCCAAAAAATCCTTCTAAAAACAAATGATAGGTCCATCTTTCATAAAGCACACAAAACTAGCAGCCCCTTCATTTTAGGTAGTGGGGTGGGGGGCTAAATAAAAGTTAGCTAAGCTCCAGGACATCCCATTTCAATTCTACTTATTTATTTATTTTATTTATGTATTTATGTATTTATTTTTGAGATGGAGTCTCGCTCTGCAGCCCAGGCTGGAGTGCAGTGGCACGATCCTGGCTCACTGCAACCTCCGCTTCCTGGGTCCCGGTTCAAGCAATTCTCCTACCTCAGCCTCCCAAGTAGCTGGGATTACAGGCATGAGCCACCATGCCCAGCTAATTTTTGTATTTTTTAATAGAGACGAGGTTTCACCGTGTTGGCCAGTCTGGTCTCGAACTCCTGACCTCGTGATCTACCCGCCTCGGCTTCCCAAAGTGCTGGGATTATAGGCGTGAGCCACTGCGCCCAGCCAATTCTACATATTTATAAGCTACCTGCCAGCACAGCACCCCAAACATAAAGACCCTGCACAGCTGTCTCTGTGCAGCATGGCGTGTCTATGGATGTAAAGATTTTCCAATGTGTGCTTATGGGCCAGTGGTATCACCCCCAGTCACAGGTTATAAGGCAGCTAGGCCTGGCCTGCTAGGCACCATCGGGAGAATCTGCCGACCTTTCCCACTAATTTATCTGTTGTTTGCAGTCAAATATGCCCTAAAAAGTAGGGGGTATGGGTGGGAAGAGTTCTGGTTTGAGATCCCCTGATCCAGGCATGATCTTCTTCCCCTGCCTCAGTCTCAGGGATCAGGGGACTCCATCCGTAAACACAGGCTCAAGCCATGTCCCTCAGCCCCCTCTTTCAACCAGGTGCCACCCTCTGCTTCTCCTCCATAGACAGCCCAGAGCTGCCAGCAGTCCCTTAGGATCTGTGGCCTTAGGCCTGGCTGAATTTTTTCCTCTCCAAAGAGCCATCTGTAGGGCCAGAGGCCGGCAAAGCCTAACTCATTACTGGACACCAGTTCTTTTGCCTGTCAGTGATTCCTACCTTCCCCTGGGGTTTTACGCTTCTTGTCTCAACACTATAATTTCTCATTCTTCCACAAGTTGAATTGCTCACTCCAGCCAAGTGAAGCGTGCTCTTCTTGACACAGATAGCTCTAGGCACGTGGTTGGTGCTAAAAAAAAAAGAGCATTATGTCAATTTCATCGATCAACAAAAGTGATGGCTCCACTGCAAAGTAAATTTGATACTGCCTGGGCCTCCGAGTTTAAGAACCTTCTAGATAAAGGGCCTTGAGCTGAAATACGAGCATACACACATTGGCATCTCTCTCGGTCCGATGAGATAATTTGGGCACTTGATTGTTATCCTTGAGCATTTTCTTGCCTCATTAATGCATGTGTAGCCAGCACAATAACGATCATTGCTAATAATGGCTAAAGCTGAGGACTTTCCTGAGCCAGGCAGTGTACTTTAGTTTTCACAGACTCTCACTGAGTAACATCTGTTTTTCAGATCAAGAAACTGAGGCTTACTATCACATTTGGGGTTAAGTTAAAAAAAAAAAAAAGAAACTGAGGCTTAAAGCTGTCCAGTATTTCACAGCCAGCAAGTGGCTAAATCGGGACTTGAACCCAGGCTGTCTAGCCGTGGGATCCTGTGCCCTTACCCAATATCCAGTATTGGCTACACAAAATTAATATGTACATATTTTCAACTATAGGTTAAGTGGGTGACATATTTTTCACTATATTTTATGTATGTGACTTTCAGTTTGAGGGTATTCTACTTACGCAATCTATTGAGCTGGATATTAACTGAGAACAAATAGAAACTAATGAACTCTGAAAAACATAAAACATGAGCAACATGACATCACTGCAAAAGACAAAACAGCACGTAGCCTTCTTGTGAATGTATTTTGCTGACAGCCCACGCGCTAATGATCAGCCTGAACTCGGCAGTGCTCTGTTCCCTTGGGGGACACACACCCCACACACACACACACACACACACACACACACACCACACACACACACACACCACACACACCACACACACACCACACACACACACACCACACACACACCCCACACACACACACCACACACACACACCACACACACCACACACACATACACCACACACACACACACCACACACACACACACACCACACACCCCCCCACACACACACACCCCACACACACACACCACACACACACCCCCCCACAC
>NW_022437147.1:682293-710033 GCF_009761245.1 Sapajus apella | reverse complement strand
CCACACACACACACCACACACACACCCCCCCCCCACACACACACACACCACACACACCACACACACCACACACACCACACACACACACACACACACACACACCACACAGAGTTGGTGGTTTTACCACCTTGAGCCTCCAGTCCAGAACGGACCAGACGGGTGAGGCAGAAAAGCGCTGGGTCAAGGCGAGGAGGGGGCGGCCGGGAGGAGCGGTGTGTTCCCTGGGAGGCTGCCTTCAGTCGCAGGTTTCTTTGCACTGTTCCGTATGTCCCTTTCCCAGACACCAGAGCAAGGACCACCGCTTACGACATAGGCCCTGAGGAAGAGCTTTGAATCAAGGGCAGGGCTCTGACTTTAAGCTGCCACTCCCCAGGTGTGACCTGTGGCCAGTCCCTGTCTGATCTGTGCCCCGCTGTCTCATGTCCAAAATGAGAAGACTGAACCAGACCTCTCCAATGCCTTTCCTATGGCTTTAGATGAAGTATGCTCTTCTCACCTGGAGGAGGGGCTGGCAAAACCACTTTAATTTTAATTTGAATGGGGCATCTTGGCAGAGGTTGTAAAATGTCCTCATATGGTTCAAGGAAGAAGATGATGCCCTGCCTGCTCCTGGTGCCCCTTTCAGAGGTTAAAGACCTTTCCATTATTACAACTTTTTTTTTTAAGAGACAAGGTCATGCTCTGTCGGTTGTTCAGGCTGGAGTGCAGTGGCTCCATGTCGGCTCACTGCAGCCTCCGCCTCCCGGGTTCAAGTGATTCCCGTGCCTCAGCCTCCCGCGTAGTTGGAATTACAGGCGTGTGTCACCACGTCCAGCTAATTTTTTTGTATTTTTAAGTAGAGACAAGGTTTCCCCATGTTGGCCAGGCTGGTCTCGAACGCCCGACTTCAGGTGATCCACCGGCCTCGGCCTCCCAAAGTGGTGGGATTACAGGCGTGAGCCACTGCGCCTGGGCTCTGGCTCTATTTTCATGACGCTATTTGCAAGAGTAGGTGGCGCGCTCCTTGTATGGAGATTTTCATCTGGAAAACTGTATGACTGTGGAAGTAAACCGTGTCTGAAAGTTCGGCCATTTCGGCCTCGATTTCTTCTAAAAGCGAACTTCTTTCGCCTAGTTTGACCCTCGAGGCTTCCCATTTCTTCTGCCCCGGGCGCATGCGCGGAAGTGCGCTGACCTTTCATCTTGGCGCATGTGCCGTTTTTTAACAATGGCGGTTCCCGGAGTGGGTCTCTTGACCCGTTTGCACTTATATGCCCAGAGAAGAAGTCGGGTCCAGCGGCCTGTCCTCAGGCTCCTGAGTTGCCCAGGAACTGTGGCCGAAGACCTCAGGAGAGACGAGCAGCCTTCGGGGAGCGTGGAGACAGGTGATGGCGCTGTGGTCTCGGTTTGCTCTCTAGCCCCGTCCCATAGTGGACGAGGGAAGGGGGAAGAGTCTGGGATCCCGGGCGAACGCGTGGTCTGTGGAAACGGCCGTGGACCCTTTGGCAAGAGGGTGGGACTGTGTCCTGTCCTCTCCTCTGATCTCACTAGGGGTACCCAGGGTCACCGCCGTTGCTGAGGCAGAAGTGAGATGTGTGACGTTTCTTCGGGGGCGACCCCTGTGTACAGTAATGGAATTGTTTAGACTTTTTCCGGGAGTCCTGCTTGCTGACACTTTACAGTTTGACTAAACAGTGTTCCCAATGATAGTGATGCCACATACCTGAGCCAGCCGCTTCATCATTTACGTATCTTTCTGATTTTGATACATTAAGTTGTTGCTGGAGCCGAGCATAGTGTAGCCTGGTGAATGACGAGGATTCTTGGTTCCTAGACGTACGGTTCTGCCTGTGAAATTTACTGCCGTTTACTTTATTCTTTTTGGCCATTTTGAACCAAATCAGTCTGGTAACAGATTTGCATTCACTGCTACAGGCTATTGTCCCGCGTTCGTTCTACATTTATATGCTTCTTTTGTTTGTTGAGACGCCACTGTTATCTCTTTTCTGACTCAAGAGCTTATATATGGTATTTACAGTTCTTAAAACAATATTGCAAGAAATGTATCACTGTGTCCATTTTACAGATGGAGAAAAAGGCTCAAAGAGCTAAATAACTTGGGCAACGTCACTAGCTCAATTAATTTAGACATTTAGTCAAATAATCAAACAAAATGTATTGGTTTCTACGATTCCTTGGAGCTATTTTTCCCTAAAATAAGCTGCTGTCTCTATCAGATTGTAAAAAAGACATATTGACACGCAGTGAGAAATCTTATTTATATAATATTTTATTGAACTATTGATTGGATTGTATTTAGTGGAAGCTGCGTCTGTTGAAAATTTCTAAGTAACACTGAAAATTTAAGGATTCTGCCAAAAAAAAAGCTATTGTAATTTAACGTTTCTATAAGAGTTTAAATTTGAGAGTGTGTTCATATACCCTTTGAGACATGAAACAACCCTGCGGCATAGGTGTGGAAGGAAATACTATTACTCCATCTTATAGATTAAGAAACAGGGTAGGGCCGGGCGGATCACGAGGTCAAGAGATCGAGACCATCCTGGTCAACCTGGTGAAACTCCGTCTCTACTAAAAATACAAAAAATCAGTTGGGCATGGTGGCACGTGCCGGTAATCCAAACTACTCAGGAGGCTGAGGCAGGAGAATTGCCTGAACCCAGGAGGCGGAGGTTGCGGTGAGCCGAGATCGCACCATTGCACTCCAGCCTGGGTAACAAGAGCGAAACTCCGTCTCAAAAAAAAAAAAAAGAAAAAAGAGAAAGAAACAGGGTAGTCCAAGGGTAGCTTGAATAGTTCAAGCTAAACTCAAGTATTCAGCGGCGAAAAGAGTAAAACTGTTTTGTTTTGTTTTTTTTCCCTCGGGACAGAGTCTTGCTCTGTTGCCCAGGCTGGAGTGCAATGGCACAATCTCGGCTCACTGCACCCACGGCCAATAAAACCCACTTCTAATTCCAGGGCTATACTCTTCATTTACTATAGCTTTGATATTTTTCTTTTTTAAGGAAATGTTTCATTTTATATCATTAGGAAAACATGACCGAATATTCAGGGATTCTTGTGGGACATAACAAATAACAAAAATCTCATTTGGATGTCTTCACCATTTTAAAAAAGAGCAGATAACTACACCTTATACTCACCTAGAAGTGTATAATTTTATAATTGGAAGGAACTTGAGAAATATCCAATTCAGTTTTTCTTTCAGTGTGAGGATTCATTACCAAAACATTCCTAGTAACAGTTTATAGCAATAAGGAACATTGTTTCATAAATCAGTCAATTCCATTTTTGGTCAGGCTCTAATGGTTGAAAAATATTTATAGTGAGTTAAAATCTGCTAATTTCCCATTTCCTCATTGGTCTTAGTTTTGACATAGCTTTCGTGTGAGTAGTGGAAAGAGCTGTAGTAGAAAGAGAACAAGGGTGTGTACTGTATTATTCAGGATTCTTTCTGATACAGGTAACAGAAACTAACTCAAAATAGTTTAAGTAGAAAAGGGAGACTATACCAATCTATGTAACCAAACTCCAGAAAGAGACATATATCATACTTTAAGGTCAATTGGATTGACATGGTCAGTGTGAGATATTTTCATTTTCCTTAGCTATTGTTTAGCGGCCTTATAATCTCAGACTTTTCTACATGGGATGACGATGGTGGGGGTGATCATCACCAGCAGCTTGATGTTCACATGTTCGGGCTTCTGATTGATCACATGCCAACCCTTTGGATGAAGAGGAGGTATCCAAAATAGTCTGATAATCCCTATCTCATGGGGTGGGGGTAAGTGTGACAGTTTCATCACAACCACATAGAGTGGTTTTTTACTAGCAGGGGTGTGCTGTTAACGGAACAAAGAGTGTGCTAGTATTACCAGAACTGTTACCTGAACAAGGTTTAGCTGCTGTTTCGATGCCAGCAGTCAAGGTGGGGCTATCTTTAAAGATAGAACTACCTTATCTATCTTAAAAGGTTATTGTGAAATTCAGAGGAGTGTGTATGTGACAGTGCTTGGAAAGCTATTAAGAGAAGGTGCTATATTATGTTTAAAGGCAGTGCTCAGCTCTCAGGTTCTCACTAGTTTGTTGTTTTATTTTTATTTTTTTCAGGCTGTAAATTCCCTCTTTTTCTGTAATAATTGTATATTAGAGTTTCTAGACTTTCTGTTATTCCTCTCTGGATGCACTCTGGCTCATTAATATCCTTCATATCCATTACATCCAGAGCAGAACATATACTCTCTATGTGGCCTGATTAGGAAGTAGCAAAGAAGTGCTATTACCCCTTAAATTTGGATTTTTAAAAACATTTGTCTTAAAAATGCTCGAGGTTTTATGTATGTATTCAGTCTCTTCCTATCCTTAGTCCAGAAGTTAAGACATTCCTTTGATGCATTTCAAGTTGCATCAAATCAAACTTTCGGGCCTCTTTTATTTTCAATTTTTCTTTTTTTTTATTTCTTTTTTTTCTTTTTTACCCTCTAAATGTATTCATAGCAAAACAGTTCAGGCCTCTTTTATAAAACTGTGCCAGGTTAATTTTTCCCCCATCATGTGCATGCATCTTTATTTTGTTTTTAATTCTAAATGAAAGATAGTATTCAGTCTTTTTCCTTTTTTTTTTTTTTTTTTTTGAGAGTCTCTCTGTTGCCCAGGCTGGAGTGCAGTGGCGAGATCTTGGCTCATTGCAACCTCTGCCTCCCAGGTTCAAGCGATTCTCCCGCCTTGGCCTCCTGAGTAACTGGGATTACAGGGACATGTTACCACACCTGGCTAATTTTTTGTATTTTTAATAGAGATGGGGTTTCACCATGTTGGCCAGGCTGGTCTCAAACTCCTAACCTCAAACGATCCACCCTCCTCTGCCTCCCAGAGTGCTGGGATTACTGGCATGAGCCACCACGCCGGCCTATTCAGTCATTTTTTAATGTTAATTTGTGTTTACCATATTGTATTTTAAGACCGTTGCACATTTCAGTCTGTCACAAAATATTAGCCCTTATTAGTTCTTCCTCTTAATTTTGTTATTTATAGATTTGATAAACCTTTGGTGAGGCTATAAATTACCTCAACGTTTTGTTCCCGCCTTCACAACTTTGTCATCATCTCTACATCATTCTGAACCTACTGTTGCTCAGGTCTTTAGATTTGCCTTTTTCATCTTCTCAAGCACATTGCTCCATTTTTTCAATCAAACTTTTCTATCTCGTTCTCAAATGTAATCGCTGTTGTTTGCCTGCCATCCACCTGCAGGATATATTTGCATAAATGTGCAAAGACATTGCGTACAGATAACATTGCAATATGGTTTGTAATAGTGAAAAGTGGTAAACCACCTAAATATTTATCAATAAAGATTTGGCTGAACTATGATATATTTAAGAGTGTATATTTTGAAAGAAATAAATATGTATGTACTGATATGGAAAGATGTCTCCAGTGCATTAAATGTCTTACAGCATGTTGCAGAATAGAATATATAGTAAGATTTCAGTAAATTTCAGTTGTGTAAAAGATGTTTATATGTATATGTTTACATATGCCTTGAAAATGTCTGAAAAGATAAGTAACACAACTTAATGGTTCGCTGTTAGGGTAAGAGGACTTGGGGAAAACTTATGCTTCTACTTTAGAAAATTCTACACTATTTGGGCTGGATGCCATGGCTCATGCTTGTAATCCCAGCACTTTGGGAGGCCAAGGCAGGTAGATCACCTGAGGTCAGGAGTTCAAGACCAGCTTGGCCAACATGGTGAGACCCCGTCTCTACTAAAAATACAAAAATTAGCTTGGCACAGTGGCATGTGCCTGTAATCCCAGCTACTCGGGAGGCTGAAACAGGAGAATCGCTTGAACCCTGGAGGCAGAGATTGTGGTGAGCCAAGATCACATCACTGCAATCCAGCCTGGGCGACAGAGTGAGACTGTCTCAAAAATTAAAAAGAAAAGGAAAAAAGAAAATTCTACACTGTTTGACTTTACTTTTGCAACAAGCAGTTGGATATCAGTTTCGACTCAGTAAAAGTCAGAAACAAGAGTGTGTAGGTGGCAGTCACAACTGAAAAAATTGTAAGATGGTCTAGGCAGAGCCTATAGCATAAGAGAAGGATATAAGGACCACTTGGAGGAGGGACGGTCAGTAGACTGAGATCAAATGGAAGAATACCTTCTTCCATATTGAGGACAGAGACTTTTCCATTTGATGGAAGGTCTTCTTCTTCCATATTGCCATAACCTGGGAGGCAGAGATTGGAGTGAGCTGGGATTGTGCCACTGCACTCCAGCCTGGGTGACAGAGGTAGACCTTGTCTCTAAAAAAAAAAAAAAAAAAGAAGAAGAAGGAGGTATTCTTCCGTATTGTTAAATAAATAAATATAACGCTATGAATTACATCCTTTCATAGTTGTTAAAATTAGGTAATAAAGAGGTGGAAAAGATTCTACCATGAAGAGTCAGAAGTTTTTATAGACCTAAGCAAGATTTGGAGGATGAATGAGAGTTTGCCAGACAGAAAATGAGAAGGTGGGATTCCAACCAGAAGAAAGAAGACAGATAGTTCATAGTATGTGATAGTATTGTGTGTGTAGAGTACCATATGTGAAAAGTGTAGCAGAAAGAAATGGTATACCTGACATGAAAGAGGGGGTTGGGACATGGTGCAAGCACTTTATACCCAGGCTATGGAGTTTAGATGTGACCTTAAAGGCACTGGGGAAGCTATTAAAGGATTTAAGCAGGGAAGTCAAAGAGTAAGACTTAAAAACAAAAGACCTTTTTTTTTTTTTTTTGAGAGGGAGGCTCACACTGTTGCCCAGGCTGGAGTGCAGTGGCGCCATCTCGGCTCACTACAGTCTCCACCTCCTGGGTTCAAGCAATTCTCCTGCCTCAGCTTCCCAAGTAGCTGGGATTATAGGCATGCACTGCCACACCCAGCTAATTTTTTTGTATTTTTAGTAGAGACTGGGTTTCACCATGTTGGCCCTGATGATATTGATCTCCTGACCTCGTGATCAACCCACCTCCGCCTCCCAAAGTGCTGGGATTACAGGTGTGAGCCACCATGCCCTGCCACAAAGACCATTTTATAAAGAATACTTTGGCAGCTATGTGGAGGATAGCTTCAGAAAAACAAAACTAGAGTAAATGAGACTAATTTTAGAGTCAGATTATTGTGATAGAGGCCTGAAATAAGAAATTAATGTTAAAGAATTGTCATTGGGAATGGAGGTGAAGGCACATAGTTAAAAGCTGTGTTTTCAGGCTGGGCATGGTGGCTTCATGCTTGTAATTCCGGCACTTTGAGAGGCCAAGGAGGGAGGATTGCTTGAGGTCAGGAGTTCGAGACCAGCCTGACCAACATGGTAAAACCCTGCCTCTATAAAACATATAAAAATTAGCTGGACAGGAGTGACATATGCCTGTAATCCCTGTTACTAGGGAGGTTGAGGCATGATAGTCACTTAAGCCTGGGAGGCAGAGACTGCAGTGAGCTGGGATTGTGCCACCACACTCTAGCCTGGGTAACAGAGGGATACCTTGTCTCTTAAATTAAAAAAAAAAAAAAAAAAAAAAAAAAGATAGTAAAATCTTGTGTATGGAGTATTTCCTTTATCCATCAGCTTTATAGCCTTTTGGAAGAAAATGAGGCTAAAAGTTTCTGCTGATTTCTATATATCACTTACATTTTCTGTTCTGTTTCTTCAGAATTTTGTTAAGGGGTTTTTTTTGTTTTTGTTTTTGTTTTTGTTTTTGTGTTTTGAGATGGAGTCTTGCTCTATCACCCAGGCCAGAGTACAGTGGCGCAATCTTGGCTCACTGCAAGTCTGCCTCCTGGTTTCAAGTGATTCTCCTATCTCAGCCTCCTGAGTAGCTGGGACTACAGGTGCGTGGCAGCACATCTGGCTAATTTTTAAATTTTTAGTGCAGATGAGGTTTCACCGTGTTGGCCAGGCTGGTCTCGAACTCCTGACCTCAAGTAATCTACCCATCTCAGCCTCCCAAAGTGCTGGGATTACAGGCATGAGCCACCGTGCCCAGACCATTGTTATTAATCTCTTATTGTGCCTAATTTATAAATTAAACTTCATCATAGCTGTATACATGTAAAATAAAACATTGTATGTATAGGGCTTGGTAGTATCTGAGGATTTTAGACATTTATGGGTGTCGTGGAACATAACCCCTGGGTAATGGGGGGACCCCTGCAGTATAGTTTAACACTTATAGAGGAAGAGAAGAAAATAATAAATTAGGTAAAGTTGTTTTTAGTCATGTATAAAGTCTTTGAACACCTTATCAAAATATTTTTTAAAATTTTGTGTGTGTGGTGGAAATGTTTTTGTCTCATTCATAGGCTTTGAAGACAAGATTCCCAAAAAGAGATTCTCTGAGATGCAAAATGAAAGACGAGAACAGGCACAACGGACTGTTTTAATACATTGCCCAGAGAAAATCAGTGAAAAAAAGTTTCTTAAATATTTATCCCAACATGGACCTATTAATAATCATTTCTTCTATGAAAGCTTTGTGAGTATTTGGAAAACAGTCTAACTTAACGTTTAGACTTTTCAGGGGTAGCGGTCTCCTTTAGTTGTTTCTTCTTTTGCCTTTTGCAGTATGGTGGTTAGGTTTTCTTTGCCGTACCGCTTCTTCCTTATCTAGATTTCTTTAATGAGTTTTGTTTTTGATATGAGAATGGAAATTCTTAGAGCAGTATTTTAGGATTGTAAGTCGTTTATGACTGATTTTGTTATTTGAATGCTTAATTTTATTTTTTAAGAGACAGGGTCCACTATGTTGCCCATGTTGGAGCACAGACTATTCGCAGGTACCATCATAGTGCACTACAACCTCGACTCCTAGGCTCAGGTGATCCTCCTGCCCCTGGAGTAGCCGGGACTAGAGTCCTGCACCACTGCACCCAGCTTGAATACTTTAGATAGTCCCTTTAATTTGGAGATGAAGCCAGTGGGAGGGGATCTTTGTTTTGCCTTTGGATTTTTTATTTTTCTGCTTTGGCATTCTTTTCAGCTTTTCTTGTCTAGCATCGTTTTCCGGTGTTCTTTTTCTTTTTTTTTTTTTTTTTTTGAGACGGAGTCTCACCCTGTCACCCGGGCTAGAGTGCAGAGGTGTGATCTTGGCTCACTACAACCTCCGTCTCCCAGGTTCAAGCAGTTCTCCTGCCTCAGCTTCCCAAATAGCATTACAGACACCCACCACCATGCCTGGCTAATTTTTGTATTTTTAGTAGAGACGATGTTTTACCATGTTGGCCAGGTTGGTCTTGAACTCCAGTCCTCAGGTGATCTGTCCACCTCGGCCTCCCAAAGTGCTGGGATTGCAAGCATGAGCCACCTCGCCCAGCCCATTGTTCCTCCTTTTCTTAATCTACTTAAAATGGGTAAAAATAATGCTGTGTTAGGATCATATCATTTGTAAATTTTAAAAGCTTGATATTTTGTAGCATGATCATTGTTTTAAAATATGAGCTGGGCCGGGCGCGGTGGCTCACGCCTGTAATCCCAGCACTTTGGGAGGCCGAGGCGGGTGGATCACGAGGTCAAGAGATCGAGACCATCCTGGTCAACATGGTAAAACCCCGTCTCTACTAAAAATACAAAAAATCAGCTGGGCGTGGTGGCGTGTGCCTGTAATCCCAGCTACTCAGGAGGCTGAGGCAGGAGAATTGCCTGAACCCAGGAGGTGGAGGTTGCGGTGAGCCGAGACCGCGCCATTGCACCCCAGCCGGCAAAAAAAGCGCAACTCCCTTTCTAAAAAAAAAAAAAAAAAAAAAATATGACCTAAAATATGTTAGATATTTTGTGAAATGTGTTCGGTTTTTTCATATATTTTTGGTATAGGGTCTCTATGCTGTCGTAGAATTTTGCCAGAAGGAAAGTGTACGTTCACTGCAGAATGAGACTCATGCTCCAAGCAAGGGCATGGAGGTGGCAATTCCATTCAGATCACGTTTCTTCAATCTGAAGTTGAAAAACCAGACTTCTGAACGGTCGTGTGTGCAGATGAGTAATCAGTTGCCACCTTCAAGCAAGAAGCTTTTTGAAGTACTTTGTGATGCAGAAAGTGTAAGTTTTTAGGTATACTTCAACTTTTAGGAATATGTATTTTTTTAATGTATGATAAGGATTCCTGTAAAATATTTAAGCTACATTACTGTTTAACGGATATAGATCTTCAGTTTTAAAAGGTGAAAAGAGTTATGGAGAGGGGTGGTGGGATGGATGCATAATGTGATGAAGGAAAGTTTTTTCTATTTCTAGCTTTCTAAGAATGTCATCAAGGCTGGGCGCAGTGGCTCACACCTGTAATCCCAGCACTTTGAGAGGCTGAGGCAGATAACCTGAGGTTGGGAGTCTGAGATCAGCCTGATCAGCATGGAGAAACCTTGTCTCTACTAGAAATACAAAACTAGTCAGGCGTAGTGTCGCATGCCTGTTATCCTAACTACTCAGGAGGCTGAGGCGGGAGAATTGCTTGACCCAGGAGGCGGAGGTTGCTGTGAGCCGAGATAGCACTGTACTCCAGCCTGGGTAAGAAGGGCAAAACTCTGTCTCAAAATAAATAAATAAATAAATAAAAACAATATAAAGAATATCATCATGCTCAACACAATGAGCATTTAGCAGATGTTGAGTTTTGACATTTGAGATTATCTTTTTTTTTTTTTTTTTTTTGAGACGGAGTCTGGCTGTGTCGCCCAGGCTGGAGTGCAGTGGCACGATCTCGGCTTACTGCAGCCTCAGCCTCCCAGGTTCAAGGGATTCTCCTGCCTCAACCTCCCAAGTAGCAGGAATTATAGGCAGCAGGAACCACACCCGGCTAATTTTTTGTATTTTTAGCAGAGACAGGGTTTCACCATGTTGGCCAGGCTGGTCTCGAACTCCTGACCTCACATGATCCATCCTCCTCGGCCTCCCAAAGTGCTGGGATTACACGTGTGAGCCACCAAGCCTGGCCTCTTTTATTATTTTTGAGTTGAATGCTTAGTTCAGTTATTTTATTTTATTTTTTTTGAGACAGAGTCTTGTTCTATCACCCAGTCTGGAGTGCAGCCGTGCAATCTCAGCTCACTGTAGCCTCAAACTCCTGGACTCAAGTGACCCTCCCACCTCAGCTTCCTGAGTAGCTGGGACTAGATATGCATGCCACCATGCCCAGCTAGTTTTTGTGTATTTTTATTAGAGCCAGGGTTTTGTTATGTTGCCCAGGCTGGTCTCAAACCCCTGAGCTCAAGCGATCTTCCCACCTCGGCCTCCAAAGGGATTACAGGTGTGAGCCACTGTGCCTAGCCAGTTGATATTTTCAGTGTTAGTTTCAAATAAGAGCATTTGAAGCTATGGTGTTTTTTTTTTTTTTTTTTTTTTTTTTTCATTTCAGATACTTTTCACAGTTTCAGTGTGGTATCATTTTAATGCCAGTCTTCTAGCGAATAGACAGGATTGTTATTCTGAGAAACTGAGAGGTGCTGGGCCTTCATTACTTAAGTGTTTCTAGTTTCCTTGCCCTTTAACATTGGTCTTTCATCCCCTTGGGTTTAAGATGTCTACTGTGTGGTTGTTCTGACCTCTTCTGGGGTGTGCTAGTACCTTCATTTTCCTAAAACAATACTTTATACTCATTGCTTACAAAGTTTTAATTCTAGCCAACTTTTATTTTGCTAGTGGCGTTCCTCAGAGCTTTTGAAAATTTTTAAATATTATATAATTTATTTCTTAACGAAATAGAGATGAGGTCTTGCTGTGTTGCTCAGGCTGGTCTCAAACTACTGGCCTCATGTGATCCTCCCGCCTAGGCCTCCCAAAGTACTGGGATTGCAGGCATGAGCCACCATACCCACCGGCCTCCTCAGTGCTTTTTAAAGAGTATTTTTTTTAATCCACTTTTAAGACTGAACAAAAAAATATTGCATATTTCTTTTTTCTTTTCTTTCTTTTTTTTTTGGGGGGGGGGACAAAGTTTTGCTCTTGTTGCCCAGACTGGAGTGCAATGGCGTGATCTTAGCTCACTGCAACCACTGCCTCCTGGGTTCAAGCGATTCTCCTGCCGCAGCCTTCCGGATAGCTGACATCACAGGTGCCCTCTACCATGCCTGGCTAATTTTGTATTTTTAGTAGAGATGGGGTTTCTCCATGTTGGTCAGGATGGTCTCCAACTCCCGAACTCAAGTGATCCGCCCCCCTCAGCCTCCCAAAGTGCTGGGATTACGGGTGTGAGCCGCCGCACCCGGCCTTGCATATTTCTAAGGTAGGTCTCCAAAGCTACCAAATCTTTTGAAGTAAAATGGTAACTCTTTTATATGACCTGTACGTTTTCTATCTTTTGTTGTTTTGTTTTGGCCAGCTAGGTTGATGATCAGCTGAACGCTCTCTTGAAGGAGTTCCAGCTAACAGAGGAGAACACTAAGCTCCGATATCTCACCTGTTCTCTTATTGAAGACATAGCAGCCGCTTATTTCCCGGACTGCGTAGTCAGACCCTTTGGCTCCTCAGTGAATACTTTTGGGAAGTTAGGATGTGACTTGGACATGTTTTTGGATCTCAATGAAACCAGAAACCTTAGCACTAACAAGGTAAGTCTATTTCTTTTGACCACTGTAATCATTTAAAGTTAAGAAAGTAGAAAAGGAAAATCTTTGAACTTAAAAAATTATAACTGTTGATTTCTAAATTTATTAAACATTATGGTTAAAGAATAAGGTATATTTGTTATTGATTCTTTGGAATTGTATCCAGCTGAGATGGTAGGTCAAAAAAGAAAAAAAAAAATTAAAGAAAAAAAGGAATTGTAAAGTCTTTCTTTGTATTGTTCTATGTGATAATTTTTGTGAATATTCTGTACATATGCAATAAAATAGTTATTCTTCTCAAGGGTTCAGAAGCTTTTCAGTTAGGTTAGAGTTGCCTGTTGTGTTATTCAAATTATGTATCTTAACTAATTTTTTCTTTTAAACTTTGCGATCTAATTACTGAAATATTTTTACATCTCATGATTCTTGGTTTTGTTAACTTTTCTTAAAAATGCTTTTGATTTTTGTTTTATCCAAAGGCTATATTAGCTACATATAGGTATATGATTATTATATTTACTTGTTGGATTGCTTTATTATTAGATTATGTCCCTCATACATGCTGTTTTCATCTCTATAAATGCTTTCTTCTTAAGTTCTATTTTATTTGTTAATATGGCTGCTTCTTATTTGTCTCACATGTCTTCTGTTTATTTTCAGCCTTTATATATGTTGCTTTATTTTGGGTGTATCTCTTATAAACAGCAGTATGCTTTTACCCCAGTCTGTCAGTCTTTGAGTTCAATATGTTTATTGTTACTCTGATCATTCTTGGACTTATTTTTCCTGTTTTATTTTTTTATTTCCTATTTTCTGTGCATTTTCTTTGCTTTTTACTCTGACTGAGGTGGAGTCTTGCTCTGTTGCCCAGGTTGGAATCCAGTGGTACAATCTTTGCTCACTGCTACTTCCGCCTCCCAGGTTCAAGTGATTCCCCTGCCTCAGCCTCCTGAATAGCTGGGATTACAGGCGCGCTACCATGCCCAGCGGATTTTTGTATTTTTTTTAGTAGAGATGGGATTTCACTTCATTGGTCAGGCTGGTTTCAAACTCCTGACCTCAGGTGATCCACCCCCCTCAGCTTCTTACAGTGCTGGGATTACAGGCATGAGCTGTCGTGCCCTGTAGCTTTTCACTTTCTTTCTTCCTTTTATTGGATTACTCCTACTTTATTCCTGCACTTCCTCTTTACCCCTTTTTTTCTCTTGCAAATTTGGATATTATTTCATCCATTATGTTCTCTCTAACATGCATGCCTAACAAGGTAAAGTTAACCAGTATCTCCTCCATCCTCCCAAATAATATAAGGAGCGCTTTAATTTAATTACACTGTTAAAAAGGCTATGTGTTTTTGTTTTGTTTTGTTTTTTTGAGACAGTCTCTCTGTCACCTAGGCTGGAGTGCAATGACACGATCTTGGCTCATTGCAACCTCCGCCTCCCCGGTTCAAGCAATCCTGCTGCCTCAGCCTCCCTTATAGCTGGGACTGTAGGCGTGAACCACCATGCCTGGCAAATTTTTGTATTTTAGTAGAGATGGAGTTTCACCATATTGGTCAGGCTGGTCTTGAACTCCTGACCTCAGGTGAACCACTGTGCACTGCGCCCAGCCAAAGCTGTGCTCCTGGGACTTCAGGCACATGCCATTATGCCCGGGTAAATTTTATATTTTTAATAGAGGTGGGGTTTCGCCATGTTGGCCAGGCTGGTCTTGAACTTCTGACTTCAAGTGATGCACTCGCCTTGGCCTCCCAAAGTGCTGTGATTGCAGGTGTGAGCCACTGCACTCAGCTCCCCCTTTTCTTAAATAATTCTAAATAAAAAGACTAAATCATAAAATAAAATTTGTGTTTTTTGGGGAAATAACACAAAATTTCCATGACAGCTGAAATTAAAATAGTTTATTTCTAGATTTTCTGCTGTGTGTGTGTGTGTGCACACACACTCGTCCTTGGTTAGTGCCCTATGTGTGTACTTGATGTATCTACTGTGTCAAGTGAAGAACTGAGCATCAGATCCTGAAATTTCTGCCTGAAAGTGACACTTAAAACCTCTGATCGCATTTCACTGGCCAAAGCAAATCACATGACTTTGCTTAACCTTAAAGGGACAAGAACGTGAGGTCTTTCAAAACCTTAAAGGGACAAGAACGTGAGGTCTTCCAAATACCAGAAAGGTGATGCAGAACATTTAGTGAGCAGCTTCAATAACTACCACACTCCTGCTCATGGTTCACAGTTTGCCAGTTTCCTGCACCCAGTTCCATTATTCAGACCTATTTTTTCTTGTCATTTTCATTTCCATTACCTCAAAAATTTTATTCTCGGTGGCTCAAGCCTGTAATCCCAGCACTTTGGGAGGCCGAGGCGGGTGGATCACGAGGTCAAGAGATCAAGACCATCCTGGTCAACATGGTGAAACCCCGTCTCTACTAAAACTACAAAAAATTAGCTGGGCATGGTGGCGCGTGCCTGTAGTCCCAGCTACTCAGGAGGCTGAGGCAGGAGAATTGCCTGAACTCAGGAGGCGGAGGTTGCGGTGAGCCGAGATCGCGCCATTGCACTCCAGCCTGGGTAACAAGAGCAAAACTCCGTCTCAAAAAAAAAAAAAAAAAAAAAAAAATTTTATTCTCTCATTTATAGTACTTAATTTTAAAAATCTCTATTGCCTTTCTCCTGAGTGATTCTAACCCTTCTGTAGCTTCCGAGATTGAGTCCACTGTGACTCCTCCTGATGTAGTCTAATACTCCTTTCTCAGTTGACCTCATTTTGCCATCGTGAGATTTATTTGACCCCACATCTGTCTTTACTTTTGTTTGGATTCCTAGTCCTGATATAAATTGTGTGTGTTTGTATTTTAAAATAGAATGGACAGATAAATAGGTTATGGAGGTAAATTATAACAAACTGGCTAAGTAAGAGTCTTGAAATTTTAATTTTTTAAAGGAAATTTATTTTTTAGTCCTTTTAATATAAAAATAAACAACAAATCAGTAGAGAAAATACCACGTTTATGGGGATTGTTTGCATACAGTAATGGATTTATTTAATCTATTTTTTTCTGATTATAAAGTGACAGATACAGAAATATATAACAGAAGTGTCTCTGATGGCTCCACTGCCTCCAGAGATAACCCTATGAATAATTTAATATATTCTGGATTTTTTTCCTTTACATATAGAAATGCTTGGGGGGAAAAAAAGAAAGAAAAGAAAAGAAAAAAACTCCAGAAGATAATCTTTACAGATGATAACTTTATCTATACAAATTATAACTTGATTTTTTTCTTCATTAGTAGTGTCTTGGCAATTCAGTCTACTGTATTGTCCTCAGTGGCTGCAAAATACTCCACTGAATGAATGTATCGTAGTTTATTTAATCAGTCGTCTTTTTGTAGATAATGAGGGTGGTGTCTTTTATTCTCCTCTTTCAGTGAAAGTGCCAAATCCTAGGCACTAGACCACCAGGGAACTTTTCTCCTGTTTATTGCCAAATATATATTAGTTAATATTCTTTGATTATACATAGCAGAAATAACACAAACTAGCTTAAATAAAGAGGTAGAGGAGGCATCACAGAACACAGGGCCAGGAATATGGAAGTCTTAGGAAAGGACTAGAAGTAAGAAGTGTAAACCATCAAGAACCAGGAAGTGGCTGGGCCTGGTGCTTCATGCCTGTATCACAGCACTGTGGTAGGCTGTGGCGGGAGGATCGCTTGAGCTCAGGATTCAAGACCAGCCTGGGCAACATAGGCTGGGTGAGACCACGTCTCTACTAAAAACAAAAAATTAGCCAGGTGTGGTGGTATGTACCTGTAGTTCCAGCCACTCTGGAGGTTGAGGCTACAGTGAGCTATTTTTGTACCACTGCACTCCAGCCTGGGTGGCAGAGCGATATCCTCCCTTTTTTTTGAGTCTCACTCTGTCACCCCAGGCTGGAGTATAGTGGCACGATCTCGACTCACTGCAACCCAGGCCTCCAGGGTTCAAGCAGTTCTCCTGCCTCAGCCTCCCGAATAGCTGGGGCTACAGCCACCATACCTGGCTAATTTTTTTTTGTATTTTTAGTAGAGATGGGGTTTTACCATGTTGACCAGGCTGGTCTCAAACTCCTGACCTCAAGTAATCTGGCTGCCTTGGCCTCTCAAAGTGTTGGGATTACAGGTGTGAACTGCCACACGTAGCCTATGATACCCTGTTTCAAAAGCAACAACAAAACAACCCAGGAAGTGTTCTGTTCCTGTCTACATATTTTTGCTTCATTTATTGCTTTCTCCCTGTCCTTAACTCCTTCCTCCCCAGCCCCAATGATTTTCTTTACTTTTTCATGCTTATATAGATATACCTGCCCCAAAGCTTCTGAGTTAGATGTTTTAGCCACATGGTTGCCTCTGAACCTTAGTTCCGGTTCCCAGTAACCAGTTCCCAGTAGAGATCTCCAAATGAATGTGGGGTACACTCCTGCAGTGCTTAGATCAGCTGTCTTGCCCAATCCATTCAGCTGGAAGGAAGGGGATAGATTTCCATGGTAAATAAGCATTGTTGGGGCCTTCATCCCTTCGGGAGGAATGAATTCTAGAAGAAGGAAAAGTTGTTTTAAGCTAGATAAAACTCCCAAAAGGTGTATAACCACATGATTAGTACTGCGGTGAGTGAACATCTTTGGAAATTGGTTCACCTATGCAAATATTCCTTTGACATAATTTCTTTCTTTCTTTCTTTTCTTTTCTTTCTTTTTTTCTTTCTTTCTTTTGGACATTAATAGCAGCTCTCAAGGAATGACATAATTTCTAACCATTTTAATAGCCAACGTATTATACAAGTTTCAGTAGATATGGACGGGTTCTACAAGAAGTATGTCCCTTGTTTACACTCCTGTCAACAGTATATACATGTTTTCCCATACCCATTAGTTCTGGTCACCAACCTGTTTGTCTTTGTTGGGCTAAAAAATAAAAAATCTCATTGCTGTTTTAATTTCTATTTAGTTTCTAGAAAATATGCACAACTTTTACTATGGCTTTTAGCCGTTTTTATTTCTTCTGTCAATTTTTCTTTGTCTTTTTTGCCCATTTTTAGAACGTGATGGGTTCCCCCTTTCATTTGCATAAAACTGTCATAAATTACCGGTTTGTATGACATGTGTTATTTGCTTTGTTCTTTAGTAGTGATTATATGCTTTGCCTTAAGGTGGTTTTAATTTTTTATGCAATCCTACTACTTCTTTTGTGTCTTCTCTAAATTTGTGTTATGCTTACAGAATCCTTTCCTACTCTGATTGTAAAAGCATTAACTCTTTGTCTTGTAGTACTTTACTGATGTACTTTTTACATTTTAGTCTTTGATCCATGTTGAATTTACTTCAGTTTTGTTTTTTTTTCTGAAATGGAGTCTTGCTCTATCACCCAGGCTGGAGTGCAGTGGTGTGATCTCAACTCACTGCAACCTCCATCTTCCGGGTTCAAGAGATTCTCCTGCCTCTATTTTTAGTAGAGATAGGGTTTTACCGTTGGCCAGGCTGGTCTCAAACTCCTGACTTCAAGTGATCTGCCTGTTTCTGCCTCCCAAAGTGCTGGGATTGCAGGTGTGAGCCACAACACTCAGCAAATTTAACTGAGTTTTAGTAATTTTTTTTTTGAAATGGAGTCTCACTCTGTTGCCCAGGCTGGAGTACAGTAGTGTGATCTTGGCTCACCTCAATCTCTGCCTTCTGGGTTCAAGCAATTCTCCTGCCTCCACCTCCCAAGTAGCTGGGATTGCAGGCACTGGCCACCACACCTGGCTAATTTTTTTTGTATTTTTAGTAGAGATGGGGTTTCACCATGTTGGTCAGGCTGGCTTCAAACTCACGACTCAAGTGATCCACCTGCCTTGGCCTCCCAAAGTGCTCTAGGAGTATAGGTGTGAGCCAGCGTACCCGGTGAGTTTTAGTATAAATAACAAAGGATCTAGTTTTTCATTGCCACTTAACTCATTTGTTGAATAGAAATTTTCCCCTAGTAATTTGCAGCCTTAACTATTAAATATTAAATTGCTGTATACAAACCTATTTATACTGCCTGTTTTCTTCTACTGATACACTATTCTTGTGCCTGTACTTCCCCACTGCTGTGGGTTTATAGCATAGATTATAATGGCCACTTAGAAAAAGGCAAGTGTATGTTCACTGAATGTATAGAGTGAGTGGTTCTGTACATAATATTACTTTATGATTCGTATTATACTGTAGTTCATAAGTTAATTACAAAAACCAGTGATTGTTCAAGTTAGTGCTTTGTATTCCTCTGTATTCTGGAGAAGCAAAAGGCAACTGAGGACCTTTTAAGTTTGCTTTTGGCTGTGATTTCATGAAGAGTTTTGCCAGCAGTGATTTAGAGCATCCTTTTACAAAAGTTTATTAAGAAATTGTTTTTTACCAAAAGCTCCTATTTAGAAATGTTTTGATTTTTCAGACCTCAGGAAATTTTCTGATGGAATTTCAAGTGAAAAATGTTCCTTCCGAAAGAATTGCAACTCAGAAGATCCTGTCTGTGATAGGCGAGTGCCTTGACAACTTCAGCCCTGGTTGTGTGGGTGTGCAAAAAATACTAAATGCTCGGTGTCCACTCGTGAGGTTCTCACACCAGGCCTCTGGGTTTCAGTGTGATTTGACTACGAACAATAGGTACCATCTCTTACTGTTTATTATTTTAAATATGAATATTCTAATGTATTAGTGTAGTTCTTCTCATACAGAAACAGTGGCTTTGAATCTTAAACATGCTTGAACGATAATTTTTAAAAATTTTGAACACTTGGATTGAAAAGTAAGAAATCTTTTATATTATACTTGTTGATAATTTGGTGTTCCTAAATAGTGTTAGGATATTGTGTTACAATGGTCACATATCTAACCTCTAAGAAGAAATGTATTTCATTATTCTTGTGCAGCCTGGTAGTGTGTAGTGTGAAAGGTGCCTGCCTTTTAGCATGAATTTCTGATGGCAAAAAAAAAAGTAAAATTAAAAAAGAAACATTCCTATTTATAGTATAAGTCTTCTAAGAATACTTAGAAAATAAAATAACCACTTGAATTTGACCTTTGAATTGCCTTTAGATATACAGCCAACTTTGTGTACTAAACAAATGTCCTCTTTACCTAGGTCCAAAGTGGTCAGAAGAGCTTAAGCCTGGATGGTTTTTGTTCAGCCTATGTACATTGTATTATCCTAGTGATTTGTTTGCTAAAAACAAGTGGAGTGGGAATAAATACTTTTGTACTGATGACTTTTCCTGGATTCATAACAGGGAAAATTTATTTTATTATTATTATTATTTGAGACAGAGTATTGCTCTATTGGCCAGGCTGGAGTGCAGTGTAGCTCATGATCTTGGCTCACCTCCACTTCCCAGGTTCAAGCTATTCTTGTGCCTCAGCCTCCCAAGTAGCTGGGATTATAGGTGCGTGCCATCATGCTGGGTGAATTTTTGTATTTTTAGGAGAGATGTGATTTCACCCTGTTAGCCAGGCTGATCTCGAACTCCTGACCTCATGTAATCCATGCATCTTCGCCTCCCAGAGTTCTGGGATTACTGGCGTGAGCCACTGAGCCTGGCCCACAGTAGGGACAAATTTCTTAATTGGGGAGTTTATTTCTTAAATTCTCATTGCACGAGTTCAATTTCTCTATAGTTATTTGTTAGATAAGTAATCATTACTGAAAATAGATTCAGAAAGTCAAGGATAGAGCAGTTTTGATTAAACTCATGTTCACCAACAAGCCAATCCTCAGTACTTGTGGATTTCTCTCAAGTCAAACTTATAAAGTCTGTGATTTCTTGTCAAATCTTAATATAAAAAATAAAGATATATACTATACTTTTTATCATCATTATATTTTCTTTATAGTATGTAAAATAGGACAAAATGACATTTATCTTTGTAATTGTATTATCTTCTTTATATCAGATACTTATGCTTTTTGATATTTATTTTTAGCTTAATTTAGCTTCATTTTCATAAAATAATCACCATGAATTTCTAAGTTGCTGTTTCTTCTTTATTTTTTTTTTTTTTTGACACATAGTCTTGCACGGTCACATAGGCTGGAGTGCAGTGGCAGGATCTCGGCTCACTGCAATGCAACCTCCGCCTGCTGGGTTCAAGCAGTTCCCACCTCAGCCTCCCGAGTAGCTGGGATTACAGGCACACTCGATCATGCCTGGCTAAGTTTTATATTTTTGTAGAGACGGGGTTTCACCATGTTGGCCAGACTGGTCTTGAACTCCTGACCTCAGATGATCCGCCCACCTCGGCCTGCCAAAGTGCTGGGATTGCAGGTGTGAACCACCACGCCTGGCCTTGTTTCTTCTGTTCTTTTAACTTTTTAAATGTAAATGCCATTTTAGAGACAGTTTTAACTTGATGCTGTTAAATTATTTTTTGTGCCCTCTGTTGGTTCTTTGAGAAATTGTAAGACACGTTTTCATCAGTAGGAACTTAATATTTTTAATTTAATTTAATTCTGTTTTTACTTTTTTAGAGACAGCTTCTCACCCTGTTGCCCAGGCTGAAGTGCAGTGGCGTGATCAGAGCTCACTGCAGCCTCGAACTCTTGGGCTCAAACAATCCCCCTTTCTCAGCCTCCCGAGTAGCTAGGGTTACAGATGCATGCCACCACACCTATCTTTTTTAAATTAAATTTTTAAAATTTTGTTTTTATTTTATATATACGTTTTTTATTTTTATAGAGACAGGGTCTTACTGTGTTACCCAGGGTGGTCTCGAACTCCTAGGCTCAAGCTATTCTCCTGCCTTGGCCTCCTAAAGTGCTGGGACTATAGGAGTGAGCCACCATGCCCGGCCAACAAACACCTCTCTGTCTTTATCAATATTATGTATGTATGTATGTGTGTGTGTGTGTGTGTGTGTGTATATATGTATGTACATGTATATATGTATATGTATATATAGTTTGAGATGACATCTTACTCTGTTGCCAAGACTGGAGTGCAGTGACTCAATTTTGGCGCACTGCAGCCTCGACCTCCCTGGGCTCAGGTGATTCTCCCACCTCAGCCTCCCAAATAGCTGGGCCTAAGGTGTGTGACACCACACTCAGCTAACTTCTGTATTTTTTGTAGAGACAAGGTCTCATCATGTTTCCCAGGCTGGCCTTGAACTCCTTAGCTCAAGCCGTCTGCCCGCTTCAGCTTCCTGAAGTGTGTGACATCACAGGCATGAGCTACTGTGCTCAGCCATTTATTAATAATTATAAAGAGCTTTGTGTGTTTTACTTATTATTTAAAATCATGTTTAGAAACTTTGATTTAAAAATTCTAAGTTCTATAACATTTTCTTTCTTTTCTTTTGGAGGTAGGGTCTTGCTCTGTTGCCCAGGCTGGAGTACAATAACGTGACCTCAGCTGACTGCAGCCTCCGCCTCCTGGGTTCAAGTTATTCTCCTGCCTCAGCCCCCCAAGTAGCTAGGATTACAGGCATGCATCACCACACCCAGCTAATTTTTTTATTTTTAGTAGAGATGGGGTTTCACCATGTTGGCCAGGCTGGTCTTATCTCCTGACCTCAAGTGATCCACCCGCCTTGACCTCCCAAAGTGCTGGGATTACAGGTGTGAGTACCACGCCTGGCCCTAGATCTACATTTTCTTTTTCTTTTTTTTCCATTCTGTCACCAGGCTGGAGTGCAGTGACTCGATCTCAGCTCCCTGCAACCTCTGCCTCCTGGGTTCAAGCAATTCTTGTGCCTCAGCCTCTTGAATAGCTGGAATTACAGGCACAAACCACCGTGCCTGGCTAATTTGTTGTATTTTTAGTAGAAAAGGGGTTTCACCATGTTGGCCACACTGGTCTTGAACTCCTGGTCTCAAGTAATCTACCCGCCTCAGCCTTCCAAAGTACTGGGATTACAGGTTTGAGCCACCGTGCCCAGCCTATATTTTAATTATCAATTTTAAGAGGATTAAGAGGATGTTTTAATGGTAATAATTGTATTTGATATTCAACCATTAATACCAAATTTTATATTGCAAATTCATAATGCTTTTGATTGCCTAATATGATGTTCTGAATATATTCAGATATAGTAGGATGTTTAGATATGTTTCCTGGCATATGTTTAATTTTACCTTTGGTTTATAATTTGGGGATTTGAAAATTTTTCTGTTTTTATTTTTTGAAGGATTGCCTTGACAAGTTCTGAACTCCTTTATATATATGGTGCGCTAGACTCAAGAGTGAGAGCCTTGGTGTTCACTGTACGATACTGGGCTCGAGCACATTCACTAACAAGCAGTATTCCTGGTGCATGGATTACAAATTTCTCCCTTACAATGATGGTCATCTTTTTTCTCCAGACAAGATCACCCCCTATTCTTCCAACACTGGATTGCCTACAAACCCTAGCAGGTAAGACTAGAAAGAAAAACTTCTCCATTTTCTTTTTCTGATGTTAGGAGCAAATACAATTACCATGTGTTACCAAAGCCCTGTCTGTTTTTCTCTTAGTCACAAAATTTGTCTTGACTTTTAAAGCCTTGTGAATCTAAACCTTTTATCATTATTATTCTTTTTTTTTTTTTTGAGACGGAGTTTCGCTGTTGTTACCCAGGCTGGAGTGCAATGGTGCGATCTCGGCTCACCGCAACCTCCGCCTCCTGGGTTCAGGCAATTCTCCTGCCTCAACCTCCTGAGTAGCTGGGATTACAGGCACGCGCCACCATGACCAGCTAATGTTTTTTGTATTTTTAGTAGAGACGGGGTTTCACCATGTTGACCAGGATGGTCTCGATCTCTTGACCTCGTGATCCACCCGCCTTGGCCTCCCAAAGTGCTGGGATTACAGGCTTGAGCCACTGTGCCCGGCCCATTATTATTCTTATTATTATTTAAAGCTTATTATTTAAAGCCTACCAGAGTCATTAGAGCAGATAATTTGGGAGGCTAGGGCCTTTAGGATTTTTGAGAGTTCTGTTTTCTTTGAATCAGTTGGCAAGGTTGTTTACCACAGTCATGAGATAGCTGGAGCTTCTCCTCCATTTGACCAAGTCTAGAATGACCTTTTTCAGATGCAACTTCTTCAGATACAACTTTTGATTGGATCACAGTCTCAGAGATGACTTTCAAATCTGAACCTGTGTTTAGACTTGAGTTAGAGATACTAAAACTGTTTCATGATGTTTCAAAGATTCTAAATGTGTTTTTAATTAAAAGTTTATAAGCAATCTTAGGTGCATTATTTTAAATTTGACATACTATTTAGTTTGTATTATGAATGATTTTATAAATGCCTCCCAGGTTCAAGTGATTCTTATGTCTCAGACTTGCTGAGACCTGCTGGAGAAGTTATATTATAAAATCTTGCAATTGTGAATGCTAAAAGGAAGATAATTAAGGGGTACATACATTTAAAATACTCTGTCTTCTACCCATCTTATATAATTGCTGCCTGATAATTCAATTAAATGCTTTCTTGAATCTTCCTGTTTAAAATAACCTTAGAAGGGATTATTCCGTATAGAATAGACCTCAAACTATTTCCATAGCTTGGTGTTTAAAATCTTTAGCTCTCTAGACACAGCCCAGTTTTCCAGCCTCTTCTCTGCTTCTCTTTATGTGTTCCACATTCCAGCCAGTGCTGTGATTACTCTTGGAACGTTTCATCGTAGCTCATTGTTCACACTGTTTTTCTGCCTGGAGTCTGCTTTTTTTCTCTCAGATTAAATTATTTCTTTTTTTTTTTTTTTTTTTTTTTTGAGACGGAGTCTCGCTCTTGTTACCCAGGCTGGAGTGCAATGGTGCAATCTCGGCTCACCGCAACCTCCGCCTCCTGGGTTCAGGCAATTCTCCTGCCTCAGCCTCCTGAGTAGCTGGGATTACAGGCACGCACCACCATGCCCAGCTAATTTTTTGTATTTTTAGTAGAGACGGGGTTTCACCATGTTGACCAGGATGGTCTCGATCTCTTGACCTCGTGATCCACCCGCCTCGGCCTCCCAAAGTGCTGGGATTACAGGCTTGAGCCACCGCGCCCGGCCCAGATTAAATTATTTCTTCCATGCTACCATCCCTTATTATCCACTTTAGAAGTGATCTCTTCCTGTCAACACTGTAAGTGTTTGATGTAGTTTGAAATTGACCTGAAAAAAAGCTCAGTTTGTGTTTACAGCTAATCACAACCAGTTACAAATGTCTTTGTTCCGTCTCCACTCCCACTGCTTCACTTGACTAGCCTAAAGAAAGAAATAAAATCTAGATTTGATAGGTTAAGGGAAAATGGGAAGTTTTCAGTGGGGTAGAGTGGTGGTCATGTATCTCACTTTTGAAATTAAAATGGCAACATGCATATCTGAGCTCATTTCAGCCCTTAGTGTCATTCATTCAGTATTTACTGATTACTTCCTATGCATCAGGTGTTATTGGAGGAGTGGGGTTATGAACAGTGTTCTCAGATAACTCACAATCTAGTGGAGAGGTAAGGGATATATACATAAGATATGGGCAGATCTTCACCGCTAAACTACCTGCTGTGTGCACTGATGCTTACTGCTAATCTTATAGAAACCATCGTGGGGAAAAATCACGGAACTGTCGGAGTTCAGAAACTAAAAAACAGTAGGTGTAAAAAAGAGGAGCGGAAGAAAGTCGAAATTGGGTAGGCTACTCCTAAGCATCTTGGTTGCCTCCTTCGGTCTTACAAGTCCTGCCACCCCTGCCATGTCAGGCCCCAGTTGTCCTCTGCCTGGGAAGGTTTATACTGTCTTTCGCCCTTATCTTCATTTTGCTTCCCACCAATCCATTCTTAGTTAACAGAGTGATTTGCAAAAATACGTATGATAGTATTATTCTCCTTTTCAGTCCTTCAGTAACTTTCTATTATCTTTTTTAAAAATGTCCAATTTTTAAAACTTGTTTATTATTTATCTATTTTGAGAAAGGGTCTTGCTCTGTTGCTCAGGCTGGAGTGCAGTGGCACAATCTCAGCTCACTATAGCCTCGACCTCCTGGGCTCAAGTAATTTTCCCACTTCAGCCTCTTGAGTAGCTAGGACTACAGGCATGCACCACCACACCTGGCTAATTTTTTAATTTTTGTTGAAACGGGGTCTTGCTGTGTTTCCTATACTGGTCTTGAACTGGGCTCAAGGGATCCACCCACCTTGGTCTTCCAAAGTGTTGGGATTACAGGCGTGAGCCACTGTGCTCTGCCTTATAGGCAGGCTGGAGTGCAGTGGTGCAGTCTTGGCTCACTACAACCTCTGCCTCCCAGGCTTAAGTGTTTCTCCCACCTCAGCCTGCTGAGTAGCTGGGATATCCAGGCTTGTGCCACCACTCACTCAGCTAATTAAAAAAAAAATTTGTGGAGACGGAGTCTCACTGTATTGCCCAGGCTGGTCTCAAATTCCTAGGCTCAAGTGTTCCTTCTCGGCTTCCCAAACTGCTGGGATTATAGGCATGAGCCACTGTGCCTAGCTTCCACTAATTATTTTAGGAAAAGAATATGATATGTGTACAAATTTTAAATGACCCGTTGAGTTTTTAGTCCAAATCTACTTTAAAATAAATTTAAATGTGTTCACATCTTAACGGTATCAAAACAAGAAAAACTAGCTTGGAATTCTTTAATATTTCACTTGAAACCTCAAATTTAACTGTTTTTAAATTCTTGTGCTAGTTTTTAAATATAGTAAGATAATTTTTCAGACTATTTTTTGCAATTGCTGCTTGGCATATAGCACATTGTAGGTGCGAATTGCCAATAAATGCCCAGCAAAATTTTATGCACTTTTTGCTTTCCATCACCCGTGGTTTTTGAAGTTGCTATAAAATAACTTGTCTTAAATTAATGTATGTTAAAAATGTGGTGAAGATCATTTTGAGGAGAATTTATCAACATTTTCCTCCTCTTCTTTCTTTTTTTCAAAATCCATGGTTTTTTACTTTCTAATTTTTACCGGTAGTTCAACATTGGTGGACATTAAAACCTAAGGAAGAAAACAATTTTAAACTGAAACAATAAAAAACCCATCTTGAGTACTCTGCATTTAATCATCTAAGTGACTTGAATCTTCTGTACAATCATTTCATTTCTTCTAAGCTGTACCTCTCATTTGATGTACAAATAAAGTATTAATTTGTTCTTTTTTAAAAGAAAAAATACTTTGCTTCCTTGCTTGTTTATTAATAGAAGGCAGCATGAATTTCTAGAATATCTTCCAGAACTTCGAGGACTTTGTAAACTACTGTTTAGAACCTAAGCTAAGATAAAGACCACACTTTTTCGCATTGTGTGCAGGGCCCTTTATCAGCCTCCTTTTCAGCCGGTTCTCTTAAATTGATTCCTGTGTACCAGTTGGAAGCTTGAGCCACTCCTAATCTGTTTCATGCTTTTTTTCATTGCTCCATGCTTTTGCCTGAAATGGCCTTCTCCCTGCTCCCTCTTTTCAATGGAGAACCTCCTCAAGATTAAGCCAGAGAAGACAGACAAACCCAGTACAGGATCTCATTTGTTAGGTCTTTTCTTGCCGTGCTCTCTGCTTCCCAGGGGGTAGTGCTGTGTTGGTTTCCAAGCCCTTGGTACACATCTGTATTGTAACAACTGTTAGATTGTTGTAGTTCTTTTGTCTACCTGCCTCAATGTGGTCAAGCTTTTCTAGGGCTGGCTGTCTTTGCATCTCTGCATCTTCTATTCCTGGCATCATATTGGGTTCATAGCAGGAGTTCACTACATAGATTTCAAAATGATTGGATGAACATTTTAAAGTTGAGGGCTGTTTGTACTGAGCAAGATGGACCATGATGTAAGCTTTCATATTTGGTTCCTCTTGAATTGTTCTGTTTCTTTGTGTTTTCTATAATCTCCACTACTTTCTCTCATATGTCTTTTATTTTCTTGTGTTTTCCATTCTTTCTGGCTTTGCAGCTTTTGTTACATTTATTTCTGTGCTTAGTGCTTTAATGGAAGATTCATTCCTGAAAAAAGACACAGCAGCTAAAAGAGCATCAATATATGTGACTGGCACTGCATCACAAAAAAACAAACTGTTAATCATTTGACATAATAAAACATGTGCCCAGGTTCCTAAAAAATGGATCTAAGTAGAAATACACACACACACACACACACACACACACACACACACACACACACACA